>NW_026513663.1:0-17116 GCF_027244095.1 Hemicordylus capensis | reverse complement strand
ATACAAGGAAAATGACTAGTCAGGATATTATGAAGATTAGAAACCAAGGGTTCAAAATCAGCTGAGGCATGTCACTAAGGGGGTGTGTATCCCCTTTCTCAGATTAAAGGGCTGAGTGCTCAACAAGCTTCTAAGTGATGTAGAGAGTATTGAGGTAGATCAGTTTTCAAAGTGTTTTAGAAGTGTGGATTCTACTACAATTGGTATAAAACTATGGTTTGCACCACAAATTTCTGAGCATTGGCCGTAGAATAGGCCTGGATGAGATGTAATGAATGTTGTTTGGTTTAGTCGACCTGGGATGGCGTCTGTTTTAATTCCCATTGTGGGAACTGCTCAGGAGTGGAGGACGTCTTCAGCTGATACCAAGATTCGGACGGGTGAATTTATTGGTACGACCATTCGATGATCGACGTCTAGAAGTCGGAAATACCCATTTGGTAGCTCATTTGTTGGCATTATGTAGGAGTCAAATAGTAAATTTTCGTAGTCTGTGTACTCATAGCTTCAGAATCATTGATGTCCTAGTGCTTTAATTGTAAGATGTGGGTTGTCAACCTCATCTATTATGTATAGGATTCGTAGAGATGGTAGGGCAATTAAGATAAGGATGACTGCTGGTAGAATGGTTCAAATTATTTCTACTTCTTGGGCGTCTATAGTGCTAGTATGGGTAAGTTTGGTTGTTAGTATTAGTGGAATGATGTAGAGGATCAAGGCGCTAATTAGAAAAACGATTATTAAGGCGTGATCGTGAAAGTGGAGGAGTTCTTCTATAATTGGGGATGCAGCGTCTTGAAATCCTAATTCGGAAGGGTATGCCATGTTAGGCTCATAGGAGTTTAACCTATTATTTAGCTATGACAATGCTATGTAATTGATTTACTAGGGCCTTATGAAGAAAGAAGCATAGTGGTTATGTTGTTGGCTTGAAACCAGTAGAAGGTGGTTCGATTCCGCCCTATCTTGTCTAGAGGATGTGTGGTTTTGTTGTAGGAAGGTTGGTTCTTCAAAAGTGTGGTATGGGGGAGGACACCCATTAAGTCACTCTATGTTTGTAGTTGATAGTTCAAGTGTTGATACTGTTCGTTTTGCAGCAAAAGCCTCTCAAATAATGAACATTATTGTAATTACAGCAACTAATGAGATTATTGAGCCAATTGATGATACTGTATTTCAAATTGTGTAGGCATCTGGGTAGTCTGAGTATCGTCGCGGCATTCCGGCCAGCCCTAAGAAGTGTTGCGGGAAGAATGTTAGGTTAACTCCAATAAATATTATTACGAAGTGAATTTTTGTTCAAGTTTTGTTGAGTGTGTAGCCAAAAAATAGTGGGAATCAATGGATAAAACCACCTATGATCGCAAACACGGCTCCTATAGACAGGACGTAGTGAAAGTGGGCTACTACATAGTAAGTATCGTGAAGTACAATGTCTAGAGAGGAGTTTGCTAGGACAATTCCTGTTAGGCCACCTACTGTAAATAGGAAAATAAATCCAAGGGCTCAAAGTATGGCAGCGTCTCATTTGATTATACCTCCATGGAGGGTCGCTAGTCAGCTAAACACTTTAACACCAGTTGGGATTGCAATAATTATTGTAGCGGAGGTAAAATAGGCACGGGTGTCTACATCTATGCCTACGGTAAATATATGGTGGGCTCATACGATAAATCCAAGGAAGCCGATAGATATTATGGCTCAGACCATGCCTATATAGCCGAAAGGTTCCTTTTTGCCTGCATAGTATGTGACGATGTGTGAGATTATTCCAAATCCTGGGAGAATAAGAATATACACTTCTGGGTGTCCAAAGAATCAGAATAGATGTTGGTACAGTACTGGGTCACCTCCTCCTGCAGGATCAAAGAATGATGTGTTAAGGTTTCGGTCTGTTAGTAGCATTGTAATGCCAGCGGCCAGTACCGGCAGGGATAATAGGAGCAAGACGGCTGTGATTAGGACGGATCAGACGAAAAGTGGTGTTTGGTATTGAGATATTGATGGTGGTTTTATATTAATACAGGTGGTGATAAAGTTAATTGCTCCTAGAATTGATGATACGCCTGCTAGGTGGAGAGAAAAAATTGTAAGGTCTACAGAGGCTCCGGCGTGAGCAAGGTTTCCGGCCAATGGCGGATAAACTGTTCATCCTGTTCCTGCGCCAGATTCCACGCCGGATGAGGCAAGTAATAGCAGGAGAGATGGCGGAAGAAGTCAGAAGCTTATGTTGTTTATTCGGGGGAAGGCCATGTCTGGGGCTCCAATTATTAGTGGAACTAGTCAGTTTCCGAAGCCGCCGATCATAATAGGCATTACTATAAAGAAAATTATTACGAATGCGTGGGCGGTGACCACTACGTTGTAGATTTGGTCGTCTCCAATGAATATGCCAGGCTGGCTTAGCTCAGTTCGAATTAGGAGACTTAGGGCGGTTCCCACTATGCCCGCTCAGGCCCCGAAGATAAGATATAGGGTGCCAATGTCTTTATGGTTGGTTGAGAAGAATCAGCGGGTTATTATCACAGGTAAGATGGCCGAGTTTAGGCGGCAGGCTGTAGTCCTGATTACGTAGGGATGTCCTACTCTTATCAAGTAGCTTCGGAGTGATCCACATCAAATTGCAAATTTGAAGAAGCATCTTTAGGATGCCGAGGCTTCTCCCGTTTCTAAAAGCGGGAGAAGGTAGATAGAAGCCCGCTGGATTGGGTGATTAGTTGTTAATTAATTGTTTGCAGGATAAAGGCCTGTCTATCTAGTGAGGTCTTAGCTTAATTAAAGTGTTTGAGTTGCAGTCAGAAGATGTGGAATAGAGTTCTACAGATCTTGATCAGAAACTAAGAGAGTTTTACTCTTGTTTAGGGCTTTGAAGGCTCTTGGTTTATCGTTATCCTAAGTTTCTAGGTTATGGTAAAGGTTATTGGGAGAGCGAGGGTTGAAATAATAAATATAGTTATTGTAGCTGTTTTTGGTGTTAGTTTAAATCGTCATTTGGATAATAGAGGGGTGGTGTTTGGTGATGTGGTAAGGGTTGTGATGTAAGATAATCGGAGGTAAAAGAATAGGTTTAGGAGTGATGAAATTGCTGCGATGGTTGCAATGACTGTGGTTTGTTGGGTAATTAGTTCTTGCAGGATTAGCCATTTCGGCATGAACCCTGTTAGTGGGGGTAACCCTCCTAGTGATAGAAGGGTCAGTGTGGCTAGGGCTGGTGTAAGTGGAGTGGTTCAGGTCGTTATATTTTGTGTTGTTTTTGTCTGGGAGAGGGTTAGTAGGAGAAATATTGTTAAAGTTATAATGATATAGACTGTTAGATTTAGTATTGTGAGGGTTGGTGACATGGTGATAATTATTGTTATTCAGCCTAGATGGGAGATTGATGAGAAACCTATGATTTTGCGTAGTTGGGTTTGATTTAAGCCTCCTCAGCCTCCAATTAGGATTGAGAGGATGCCTAGTGTTAATATGATTGTGTGGTTTAGGGAATTGTGGATTAGTAGTAGGAGGGATAGGGGGGCTAGTTTTATTCATGTTGTGATAATTATTGCTGTCTTTATTGTTGTGCCTTGTATTACTTCTGGAAGTCAGAAGTGTACGGGGGCAAGGCCTAATTTTATGGCTAGGGCCGCGGTTATTAGGGAACAGGCTATTTGGTTTGTTAGTTGTGTGATGTCTCATTGGCCCGTATGTCAGGCATTAATAGAGCTTGATAGTAGGATTATTGCGGAGGCAGCTGCTTGTGTAAGGAAGTATTTGGTTGCGGCTTCTGTAGCTCGTGGGTGGTGGGGTTTTGTTATAATTGGAATGATTGCGAGTGTATTAATTTCTAGTCCTATTCAGGCTATTAATCAATGATGGCTTGATATTGTGATGATGGTACCTGTGGCAAGGCTTGATAGAAAAAATAATGTGATTAGTGGATTAATTAGTAAAGGAGGGGGTTAAACCGACATTTTCGGGGTATGGACCCGAAAGCTTATTTAGCTGACTTTACTAGGAAACAGTATAATGGAAGTACGGGGAATTTTGGGTTCTCAGGTACAGGTTCAATTCCTGTTTTTTTAAGAGCTGAGGGGGTGTAGTCCCTATGTTCTACTCTATCAAAGTAGTCCTTTAGTTCAGGCACAGCTCCTAGTGCTGGGGGGGAAGTCCTGATAGGGAAATTGGAAGTGAGATGTGTAGTAGGCATAGAGCTAGGGTAAGTGGGAGAAAGTTTTTCCATAGAAGGTGTATTAATTGGTCATATCGTAGTCGTGGGTATGATGCTCGAGTTCATAAGAATAGGATAGATAGGGCTATTGTTTTAAGTATGATGTTGGTTGAAAATAGCTCTGGTTGAGTGAGTCCTGGGTTAATAAATAAAAAGCATGATAGTGTGTTTATTATAATAATATTTATATATTCGGCTAAAAAAAATAGGGCGAATGGGCCTGCTGCATATTCTACGTTGAAGCCGGAAACTAGTTCTGATTCGCCCTCTGTTAGGTCAAATGGAGCACGGTTTGTCTCTGCCAGTGTTGAGGTAAATCATATTATAGCTAGTGGTCAAGAACATAGTAAAAGTCATACTTGTTCTTGTGTTGTGGATAGTGTTTGAAGGGTGAAGCCTCCTGCAATTATGATTGTTGCTAGTATGATTACTCCTAGTGTAACCTCATAGGAAATGGTTTGGGCAACTGCTCGTAGGGCTCCTATGAGTGGATATTTTGAGTTTGAGGCTCATCCGGATCATAAGATGGAGTAGACAGTTATGCTTGATAGAGCTAAAATAAATAGGAGTCCTAGGTTTATATCTGCTAGTGCGTAGGGCATTGGTATTGGGGTTCATAGTATTATGGCTAGTGTAAGGGCCAGGGTTGGGGCAAGGATAAATAATGTTTTGGAAGATTGTGTTGGGTGAATAGGTTCTTTAATAAATAATTTTAGTCCGTCTGCGATAGGTTGTAAGAGCCCGTAGGGTCCAACAATGTTTGGGCCTTTTCGTAGTTGCATATATCCGATGACTTTTCGTTCTAGTAAGGTTAGGAATGCTACGGCTAGGAGAATTGGAATAATGTATAGTAAAGGGTTAATTGCTGAGATTATAAGTTGGTGCATGATTAGGGAGATGATTTGAACATCTGGGGAAAAGGGCTTAGGCCTTTTACAGTTAACCTGGCTCTGCCACCCTAATAAATGGCCTTGTCTTGGCCAGAGTAGTGCCCTACAGTATAGTTGAGTTGACGTCAGCTGTAGTTAGGAGGACTTGGTTTAAATTTGGTCCTTTCTTATTTATCCTTTCGTACTGAATAAGAGGGCTCATAGATAGAAACCGACCTGGATTTCTCCGGTCTGAACTCAGATCACGTAGGACTGTTAATCGTTGAACAAACGAACCATTAATAGCGGCTGCACCATTTGGGTGTCCTGATCCAACATCGAGGTCGTAAGCCTTCTTGTTGATATGGACTCTTAAAGAAGATAGCGCTGTTATCCCTGGGGTAACTTGGTTCGTTAATCGGATTAAATCCGGGTCATAGTTTATTAATGCTTTGGCTTGTTAGCCACTGCGAGAGGTATTTCTCTTGCTCGGAAGCTTAGTTTTGTTCCGAAGTCGCCCCAACTGAAAACTCACCTTAAATTTAGTTTTGAGGTTGGTTTAAAAGCTCCGCAGGGTCTTCTCGTCTTGTGGGTTAATTCCAGCATTTGTACTGGGAGTTCAGTTTCACTGATTTTCCGCAAGAGACAGGTTTATCCTCATTTAACCATTCATACTAGTCCCTATTTAGGGGACAAGTGATTACGCTACCTTTGCACGGTTAGGATACCGCGGCCGTTTAAAATTTCACTGGGCAGGTTGGACCTTTAATACTTTTTGTGGCTAAAGGCTATGTTTTTGGTAAACAGTTGGGATAATACGTTTGCCGAGTTCCTTTTGGGGAATTTAATCTTTCTTTTTGGCACTCCTGTGTTGGGTCTACAGTGGTTAGAACAGTATGTGTAGTATGTTTTCTGTTAATTGTCGGTAGATTTTCTAGTTTGACTTAAGGTCGTGCTGAGAGAAGTTTTCATGTTACTAGTTTTAGCATTGGTTTCTCTATATTAATATAGAGTGGCCTCATTTATTTTTGGGTGGTTGTTATTTTTGATATTTGGTTGGTTTATTGCTTTGACGCGGTTCTTCTTGGTGGCTGCTTTAGGGCCTACTAGTTTTGTAAAATAATAATCTCCATTGTCCGGTTGTATCCGGGTTCAATAAAGCTGTACCTTTATTGAATAGTTCTTAGATTTGTCTTGGTGTAGGATAGATGATGTCTAAGGCTAAACTTAAATTTTTTTGTGAGGCAACCAGCTATCACTGTGTTCGTTTGGCTTTTCACCTCTACTTCTAGGTCATCTCACTCTTTTGCCACAGAGACGAGTTGATTCATATTATTGCCCGGAAGTAGCTCACTCAGTTTCGGGACGTCAGGCTTAAGGCCTCTTTGTCTGGGGTTGCTTGCTAAATCATGATGCGAGAGGTACAAGGGTTGATCTTTGCTTTGTTGTGCTTTAGTTGTTTCATTTTTCTTTCAGTTTTCCCTTGCGGTAATTTCGCTCCAGCTTAAAAGTTCTTTCTCAAATACTTTTTTAGTCAAATGGTTTGATTTTAATAATATAGTATATTTGGCGGTTTTGTTGGGCTTCAGCTATGGCGCAAAGAGGTTAGGTAAATAACGTTTCTCAATTGTAAGTTGAGTGCTTTGTTTTAAGCTACTCTTTGTAGACCAAGCGCACTTTCCAGTACGCTTACCATGTTACGACTTACCTCATCTAGTTGTTTCGAGGAGGGTGACGGGCGGTGTGTGCGCATTCCAGGGCAGTGTTAAAATAGGGATCCTTTCTTATTTTACTTCTAAATTCGCCTTCCATTACAAGGTTTCATTGTATTTTCCGTGTTTTCTATGGTAGAAAATGTAGCCTATCACATCCATTTTATGAGCTACACCTTGACCTGACGTTTTAGTGAGGGCTATTGTGCTTACTACTTTTCTTTCACAAGGTTAGCTGGCGACGGCGGTATATAGGCTGGAGTGGCCAAAAATGGTGGGGTTGAGCGTGTATTATCGATTATTGGACGGGCTCCTCTAGGTTGATGTGGAATGCCGCCAAGTCCTTTGAGTTTTAAGTATTTTGCTTGTAGTTCTCTGGCGGATAGGTAGTATTTTTCTATCTAAGTTTACGGCTGGGCATAGTGGGGTATCTAATCCCAGTTTGTTCCCCAGCTTTCGTGGTGTTAAATGGTTTTAAGGGAGTGTGCTTCTTGTCTTCTTAAGCGTTTTACAGCGGGGAAGGTGTTTATCCTTAATTTTAGTACTTCTAACCACGCTTTACGCCGGGGGCCGTTATTTTGGGTCTTTCGTATAACCGCGGTGGCTGGCACGAAATTTACCGGCTCTTTGTGATTACTATGACTAAATCAAGCTTTCGCTTATATTTAATACTAATCACTGCTGTAAACCCGTGAGGGTGTGGCATGGCAAGGTGTCATTGGCAAATAGGTTGTGCCTGATACCAGCTCCATTAGTCTTTTAGATTAGTGGGCATTTTCACTGGTGTGTGGATGCTTGCATGTGTAAGTCTAATAAAAAATATCGGCAGGCTCAGGACCAAAACATTGTGTCTTTGGGTGGTCATTATCCGTCTCGGCATCTTCAGTGCCGTACTAGGTAGTTTAAAAACGTTAAAATTTTTGTATGTTAAAAAAATAACAAAAAAATAACAAAAAAATAACAAAAAAAATCATTAAAAAAATAACGGTAAGTTTAGGACCAAAAAAAATGTTTTTGGGACAAGTTTTATTATCCGTCTCGGCATCTTCAGTGCCGTGCTTTAGTAATAAGCTACAATAACGTTATAATTAATTGCGGTTCATCTACAATCTGTATGATGAGAAAAAAGCCGTAATCGCCTTTAGTTTATCAGTTTAGTTAAATCTCGCTTTTGGGGGTTTGACGAGAAAAAAATTTGATTAAGCGGAAAATTATTGGTGGGGGGTAGGGGGGTTTGCCATAAATAAAAAGTAAATAATGCGTATGCGTGTGCTGTACAGTTTACGCAAGTACGTTTGTACATATACGTATACGTACGCACGCGTATCGTTCGAGTACGCACGTACGTTCGTTCGTACATATACGTTTGTACATGTACGTATACGTACGCACGCGTATCGTTCGAGTACGCACGTACGTTCGTTCGTACATATACGTTCGTATATACGTATACGTACGCACGCGTATCGTTCGAGTACGCACGTACGTTCGTTCGTACATATACGTTCGTATATACGTATACGTACGCACGCGTATCGTTCGAGTACGCACGTACGTACGTTCGTACATATACGTTCGTATGTGCATTCGTATGTGCATTCGTACGTAGAAAAGTTTTGGAGAATAACAAGTGCAAAACGTTTGAACAAAATTTGACAAAATTTGACAAAAATTTGACAAATCGAACGTTAGCTATGTCCGTAGAGCATTAATTAAATAACAACTATATCGAGTTTGGTCAAGATTCCCATGGCACCGTAAGTCCCGCTGAACTGACCCGCAGGTACCAGTCACGCGAGTGACAGGTGGGGTTCTGAGGTCACCGTCTCAAGAGAGAGAGGTGACCCCGCCAGACAGAGCAAATGATGTTATCGGTATGAGCATGAGGGTAATTAACCCATAAATCAGAGGTCTCGGAAAAAGTGAGAAAAAGCGGGTCCACCAAGATTGTACCTGAGAGAGAAGCCAGAGGCCTCGGAAAAAGTGATAAGGCTTGCCGAAATGCCGCGATACGGTTTGAGGGCTCTTGACGCTAGTGCAAAGGTGTACTAGTGGGCGGGTTGATGGTTTCACGTGAGTTGCCAGATTAATAAATAACCCATTGGGTAGTGCATTGATCTCATGTCTGCCAAGCATTCATGATATGTCGCAGCTGATAAAGAGACGTATCTGGACAAGATACGCCAATGGTAATGGTGTTATGCACGATACACAATATACGTTCTTAGTAAGTCTTAGGTTAAATGTATTACATGATATGCGTGCCTTTGCGACGAATGAATGCACGATATACATAGAGTAGAACATGTTTAGAGAACATGGGAGGAAGAGAGGAGGGGGGGGGAGATACCGGTGAAGTAGGGGAGTTGGGCTTTTTGATTTGGAAAAAAAACAAGTAGGTTGATCAAAAGATAGTTTAATGAAAATGCTGGTTTTGGGGATCAGTGATGGGGCTTGTGTCCTTCTTTTGATAGTGGAAATAAGTTAGTATGTTTTAGTGTTGATGGGTTTTGTTGAGATTGCAGGCATGGTTAAAATAAAGGCTAAGATTTTATGTGGAATTGGTAGAAGTGGTTATTGTGTTTTTGTAGTTGAAAACAACGGTGGTTTTTCAGACCACAAGTCTTGGTTAAAGTCCAGGCGGGAACTGTAGTAAGATTTGGTATTAGTTCATATTAGTATACAGTATGATAGGAAAATTTGGTAACAGTTAATATTTTACTGTTGGTAGGGGAGTTGGGCTTTTTGACTCGGCAAAAAAAGCCCCTAAGGGGCTTTTTTGGTAGAGTTCTGTGGTGGTTGGGTGCCTTTAGTAATGGATCATTACACCTTCGGCTTACAAGACCGGTGCTCTTAGGTAAGCTATAAAGGCTGTGGGGCTTAGAGTTTTAGGAGACTGTTTTCTAGTGTGGCAAAGGTTGGTATAAGAATTAGGAAAATAATAAAGTAAAGGGCTGAGGCTAGTTGTCCAATAATAATAAATGGAGGTTCTACTGGTTGACCACCAATTCATGTTAGTGTTAGGATATCGGAAATAAGTAGTCAGAAGAGGAGTTGTGATAGTGGACGAAAGGTGCTTCCTCGTTGTTTTGCTGTGTGTAGGATTGGAACTAAAATGAGGATTATGATTGAAAATAAGAGAGCCAATACCCCACCAAGTTTATTTGGGAGGGATCGGAGGATGGCATAGGCAAATAGGAAATATCACTCGGGCTTAATATGTGGTGGTGTAACAAGTGGGTTTGCTGGAGTAAAGTTTTCTGGGTCCCCTAGTAGATTTGGGGTAAATAAGGCCAGTGCTAATAGAATTAGTAGGGTAATAGCAGCTCCAAGTAAGTCCTTAAATGAAAAGTACGGATGGAATGGGACTTTATCTGAGTTGGAAGATAGGCCTGTTGGGTTATTTGATCCTGTTTCGTGTAGGAAGAGTAGGTGTAGTATGGCTATAGCGGCAATGATAAATGGGATAATGAAGTGGAAGGCGAAAAATCGTGTTAGGGTTGCTTTGTCAACTGAAAATCCTCCTCAAAGCCACTCTACTAGTGTTATTCCGATGTATGGGATAGCAGAGAGTAGGTTTGTGATAACGGTTGCACCTCAGAACGATATTTGGCCTCAGGGTAGGACGTATCCAACGAAGGCTGTGGCTATAACTAGTAGTAATAGTAGGACACCAGTGTTTCATGTTTCTTTAAAAGTAAAGGAGTTGTAGTAGAGTCCTCGGGCGATGTGGGCGTAAATGCAGATGAAGAAGATTGAGGCTCCGTTGGCGTGGATGTTTCGGATAAGTCAGCCGTGCTGAACATCACGACAGATGTGGGCGATAGATGAGAAAGCTGAAACTGTGTCGGCTGTGTAGTGTATTGCCAGGAATAGCCCTGTAGAGATTTGGATAATGAGGCATATTCCTAGGAGAGATCCAAAGTTTCATCAGGCAGAGATGTTGGATGGGGAGGGTAGATCAATAAAGGAGTTGTTAATAATTTTTAAAATTTGGTGGGTTTTTCGTAGGTTTGTTGTCATTTGCTTTAAAGGTTGAATACAACGGTGATTTTGATATCATGGTCTTGGTTTGGTCCAGGTTAAAGTTATGATGTATATTACTATTTTTTTGGGGTTTTGTTTGATTATTGGTGTTGTTTCTGTGGCCTCTAATCCGTCACCATATTTTGGTGTTGTTGGGTTGGTTTTGTCGTCTTTGGTAGGCTGTTGTGTTTTAGTAGTTTCTGGAGTTTCTTTTTTATCTTTGATGTTGTTTATAATTTATTTGGGGGGAATGTTAGTAGTATTTGCGTATTCTGTAGCTCTTGCATCTGAACCATATCCGGAAGCGTGAGGAAGTTTGGGTGTCTTTGTGTATTTTATTGGAGGGGTAATATTAGTCTTTGTTTTGGCCCTATGTTATTTGGATGGGTCTAATTTTAGTGGGTTTGGTGTAGCTACAGTTGATGTTTTAGGGTCATTTGTGGTTCGTATAGATTTGGGGGGTTCTGTTTTGTTATATTCTTGTGGAGGTTTGTGTTTGTTAGTTTGTGGGTATAGTTTGTTGTTAGTATTGTTTGTGGTATTGGAGGTAGCTAGTGGTAGTTATCGAGGGAGCTTGCGTGAGATTTAGAGTTTGATTAATATTAATAGTAGAGTTAAAAGGGTGATGAAGGCTGTTAGGTAGGCTTTTATTATTCCTTTGTTGGCATTTGAGGTGTGGGTTGCTATAATTGTGTTTAGTGTTGTAGTGAGTTTTGGACCCGCTTTTTCATATCATAGTAAGTCGTTAATGTGAGTGGATAGGTTTTGTCCTAAAGATAGTGTTGTTTTTGGTTGGGTACGGTGTAGAATTGTGTTGAAAAATCCGAGTTGGTTAGATAAATAAAATAGTTTATTTGGGTTGCTTTTTGTGAGGGTTGTTGTTTTAATTGCTAGTTCTAAAGCAAAGATTAGGCCTATGATTGTAATGGTTAGTGCGGAGAGTTTTGTTAGTGTGTGTATGGTTATTGTTGTGGTTTTGATTGGGAATATTGTTAGGGTAATAAGTAGTCCGACAATAATGCTTGCTACTGCAAGACGGACAATTGGTTGTGTTAAAGTAGGGTTGTTTTCATTAATTGGGGTGATTGGTGCTGAGCGTGTGTAGCCTATTTGTACAAAAAAAATGATTCGTAGGGTATAGGCGGCAGTGAGGATAGTAGCTGCTAAGGTTAGGAGGAGGGCTCAGGCGTTTAAATGGGAGGAGTTTATTGTTTCGATGATTGTGTCTTTTGAATAAAATCCGGCTAAAAATGGTGTTCCTATGATAGCAAGGTTGCCGATAGTTAAGCAGGTTGTTGAGATTGGTAGGGTGGTTTTTGTTGAGCCTATTTTTCGAATGTCTTGTTCTTCTTTTAGGCTGTGGATAAGTGCGCCTGAGCAAAGAAATAGTATAGCTTTAAAGAAGGCGTGTGTTGAAATGTGGAAAAAGGTTAGTTGTGGTTGATTAAGTCCGATTGTTACTATTATGAGGCCAAGCTGGCTGGATGTTGAGAAGGCGATAATTTTTTTGATATCATTTTGTGTTAGAGCGCAGGTGGCGGCAAATAGTGTTGTAATTGCTCCAATACAGAGACAAATGGATAGAATTTTTGTGTTTGTTTGTAATAGTGGGTGAAGTCGAATTAATAGGAAAACACCGGCAACGACTATAGTGCTTGAGTGAAGTAGGGCAGATACTGGGGTTGGGCCTTCTATTGCTGCTGGAAGTCATGGGTGAAAGAAGAATTGGGCAGATTTTCCTATTGCTGCAAGTAGAAGGCCTAAAAGTGGGAGTGTTTGTAATTTGTTTGGTTCAGCTATTAGCTCTTGGAGTTCTCAGGTTGATGTAAATATGGCTAGTCAGGCAAGGGTTATGATTAGCCCAATGTCTCCAATACGGTTATAAATGACTGCCTGTAGGGCGGATGAGTTTGCGTCTGTTCGTGAGAATCATCATCCAATTAGTAGAAAGGATATAATTCCAACCCCTTCTCAGCCGATAAAGAGTAATATTAAATTGTTGGAAATAACTAAAGTAAGTATGGCTAGTAAGAATAGGATTAAGTACTTGAAGAATTTGTTAATTTGTGGGTCTGTTTTTATGTACCAGGCAGAGAATTCTAGAATTGATCATGTGATAAATAGTGAGGTTGGGATAAATATGGTGGAGTATTGGTCTAGTATGATGCTCAAGTTGATGTTAAAGTTTGTGATGGTAAGTCATTTTAGGCTTGTTATAGTGGTTTCCACACCGTGAAGGTTGAAGATAAGTAGTGGGAGTATGCTGACAATTCATGCTATTTTGACTGCTATTTTGGCCTTGGAAACATGTCAATTTGGATTTAAGGGTGTTGGATTCATGGTTGTAATAATTGGGAATAACAGGATGAGTATGGTGGTTACAATAGAGGTGTGAGTAAATAAATTAGTAATGTCCTTTTACTTGGAGTTGCACCAAGGGTTTTGACTCCTAAGGTCAATGGATGTCTACTGTCCTTTAAAAGAAAGGGGTCTGAGGGCTTAGTCTCAGTTTAGAGAGTTAGCGGTTCTCTGTTTAACGCCTTGGTCCGTAAGAAGGTTTTAGCTTCTGTTTTTAGAGCCACAGCCTAATGTTTTGGTTAAACTATACTGACTAGCCTAAGATCAGTTCTGGTTTTAGTATAAGAGCTAGTATTGGGAGAATATGTATGGCTAATAGGAGGTGCTCGCGGGTGTGTGTTGGGTGTGTTGATAGGGCGCTTTGGGTAGTTTTTCCGTGTTGTGTGGATAAGAATATATACAGGGAGTAAGCGGCGGTGATAAGAGTTCCAAGACCAGTTAGGATAATAGTAAGTGGAGATCAGTTGAAGAGTGATGTAATGATTGTTAGTTCGCTAATGAGGTTGATGGTTGGTGGAAGGGCAAGGTTTATAAGGCAGGTGAGTAGTCATCAGGTTGCTATAATAGGGAGGATAAGTTGTAGGCCTCGGGCAAATAGCAGGGTGCGACTGTGTGTTCGTTCATAGTTGGTGTTGGCAAGACAGAAGAGTGCGGATGATGTAAGGCCATGTGCAATTATTAGAGCAATTGCGCCGGAAATACTTCATGGTGTTTGGATTATGGAGGCACTGATGACTAGTCCTATGTGGCCTACGGATGAATAAGCAATGAGTGATTTTAGGTCGGTTTGGCGGAGGCAGGTAGCACTGGTCATGATTAGGCCTCATAAGGCAAGGGTAATGAATGGGTAACAGAGTGAAGGGGTTGGGTGTGCGAAGTTTGGGATAATTCGGATGATGCCATATCCTCCAAGTTTTAGTAAAATTGCTGCAAGAACTATTGAGCCGGCAATTGGAGCTTCTACGTGGGCTTTTGGAAGTCATAGGTGAAATCCATAGAGTGGTATTTTCACTAGGAAGGCTAATATACATGACATTCAAAGGAGTGTATTTGGTTCTGATTGAAAGATGGTTATTATGTCTATTGAAGTGGTTGTTTTTGTTGTGTAAAAATATAGGATTGCGATTAGTAGTGGTATTGAACCTAATAATGTGTAGAAAAGAAAATAAATTCCGGCAGTTAGGCGTTCTGCTTGTCCGCCTCATCGGGTGATGAGGATAAGGGTTGGAATGAGGGTTGTTTCAAATAAGATATAAAATAGGGTTAGTTCTGTGGCGGAGAATGTTAGTATTAGGGTAACTTGGAGGAAGATAAGTGTTATTAAAAAGGTCCGTTTTCGTTGGATGGGTTCTGTGCTGATGTGATGTTGGCTTGCTAAAATTATAAGTGGGAGTAGTCAGCAGGATAAGATGGTTAATGGGGCTGAGATCATGTCAAGTCCTGTGTATGGGGTTAATAGTGTTAGGTTTGAGGTAGTTGGGTGGTTTAGTCAAGATAAACTGACTATGGCCAGTAAGATTGAGTATGTAGCTGTTGCATTAAAAAGTAATTTTGGTTTCAGGATGGAGGTTATTGGGATTATTAGAAGTGTTGGGATAATGATTTTTAACATTGTAGGAGATTAAAGTTTTTTAGGTGATCTGTTGCGTGTGTACGTGATGTTGCAACTAGTAGAGCCAATCCTATGCCAGCTTCACAGGCAGAGAAGGATAGGATTATAATTGGGCTTGATGCTATGGTTGTGGTTTGATGGGTTACTGTTAGTAGGGCTAGAAATATAAATATTGTGAGTATTATACCTTCAATGCATAGTAGGGCTGAAATGAAATGTGTTCGGTTGAGAGACAGTCCAATAGTACATAGTAGGAAGGCTGAGGTAAGTAAAAAGGCCGTTGATGTCATTTAGGGTCCCCGCTGTATAAAGCGGAATCGACTAAGTCGAAATTAGTAATCTTAGTTAGACTAGTCCCTCATTCGGCTCATTCAAGGCCGCCTTTTTGTCATTCATAGATTAGGCCTAGCGTTAGAAGTATAAGGATAGTGGAGATTCAGGTTATTGTAGTAATCGGAGATGAGAGGTTGATGGCTAATGGGGTAGGAAGTAAAAGGGCGATTTCTAAGTCAAATAGTAGAAAAAGAATTGCGATAAGGAAAAAGCGTAGAGAGAATGGAAGGCGTGCCGTTCCTATTGGGTCAAATCCGCATTCATATGGTGATAGTTTTTCATGGTCTGGGGTTATTTGTGAGATTCAGAAGTTAACTAATATGAGAATTGTTGAGATGATGGCGGTGATTAGAAGTATAATGTTGATGTTTATTGTTCTTCCTCAGTGGTGTCTGGGCCCTAGTGAGTGGAAATCACTTGTACTATTGATACTAGAAGAACAAGAGCCTCATCAGTAAATTGATACATATAGGAACAGTCAAACAACATCTACGAAGTGCCAGTATCAAGCGGCAGCTTCAAATCCAAAGTGGTGGCTGGTTGTAAAATGAAATATGATTTGACGGATTAGGCAAACTAGAAGGAATGTTGACCCAATAATAACATGAAGTCCATGAAAGCCGGTTGCGACAAAGAAGGTTGAGCCATAGACTGAGTCAGAGATTGCGAATGGTGCTTCGTAATATTCTATTGCTTGTAGGGCTGTGAAGTACAGTCCAAGTAATAGGGTAATTGTTAGGGCTTGGATTGCCTCTTTTCGGTGGCCCTCTATAATAGAGTGATGTGCTCAAGTTACTGTTACGCCAGAGGCTAGAAGGACTGCTGTATTTAGTAGTGGCACTTCAAATGGGTTTAATGGATTAATACCGTTTGGTGGTCAAAATCCTCCAAGTTCTGGGGTAGGGGCAAGACTAGAGTGATAAAAGGCTCAAAAAAAGCCTAGGAAAAAGAAAACTTCGGATGTAATGAACAAAATTATTCCGTAGCGGAGTCCTTTTTGGACCAATGTTGTGTGGTGACCTTGATAGGTACTTTCACGAATAATATCTCGTCATCATTGGAGTATGGTTAGGAGTAGGATAATTAGTCCGAGATATATTAGGGTCTTGTTGTTGAAGTGAAATCAAGTGGCTAAACCTGATGTTATTAGTAGGGCTGCTGTAGCGCCTGTTAATGGTCACGGGCTTGGGTCAACTATGTGGTAGGCGTGTGATTGGTGGGTCATTATGTGTTTTCTTGTAAATATAGGCTTAGAAGGAGGGTAAACACGTAGGCTTGAATAATGGCTACGGCAATTTCTAAGATTGATAATATTAGTAGTAGGAGCAGGGCTGGGATTATAAGAATGCTTGTTGATGAAACAAGTGTAAAGGTAGTTATAGAGATTAGTTGAATTAGAAGGTGACCTGCGGTTAGGTTAGCGGTTAGTCGTACTCCTAGGGCAAGTGGGCGAATAAATAAACTGACTGTTTCGATTATGATAAGAATTGGAATTAGTGGGGTTGGTGTTCCTTCGGGTAATAAATGGGCTAATGAGGCTGTTGGTTGATTTCGTATGCCTAGTAGTACTGTGGCTAATCATAGGGGAATGGCGAGCCCTATGTTTATTGATAATTGGGTTGTTGGTGTAAATGTATATGGGAGGAGTCCTAGTGTGTTAAGTGTTGTAAGGTAGATTATTAGTATAAGTAGGATAGAGGTTCATTTGTGTCCTGGTAAATTGATAGGTAATATCAGTTGTTTGACAAAGGGCTTGGTGATGGATAAGTAAATTGATATGAGACGGTTTTTGGAGAGGCGGTTTTTAGGTATAGGGATTAAAAGTGCTGGAAGTGCTATAGCTGGTAATAGAAGTGGGATAAAAAGAAGTTTTGGGCTTATAAATTGGTCAAATAGGGCTATAGTCATGGTCAGGTTCAATTGTGTGTTTTTTTGGTCCGTTTGCTTGTTTTTTCACGAGGGTTTTCGAAGGTTAGTTTGGTAATTTTTGGTTTAA
>NW_026513661.1:0-5000 GCF_027244095.1 Hemicordylus capensis | reverse complement strand
AGCAGCCAATGGTCCTGCCTGCCCTACTGTGATGTCACCCTGGCTGGAAACAGTTCAGCCAGGCAGGCAGGGCTGGCTTCTGGCAGCAGCAGCCATGGGTCCTGCCTGCCCTACTGTGATGTCACCCTGGCTGGAAACAGTTCAGCCAGGTAGGCAGGCTGGCAGCAGCAGCAGCAGCCAGGTGCCCTGCCTGCCCTACTGTGATGTCACCCTGGCTGGAAACAGTTCAGCCAGGCAGGCTGGCAGTAGCAGCAGCAGCAGGAAGAGGTTGGTGGAGCTTTCGTCAGCCCCTGGCCTGCCCGCCTGCCCGCTTCCCTCCACCAGAGGCCTACCTCCACGGGGTGAGCCGTGCATTAAGCCCGGGAAGGGGGGGGGTGGCTCGGCTCGGGGAAGGGGAGCCTTAAGCCCCGGGGTGCGCCAACACCCCCCCCCCCCCGACTGGAAAATTAAGCCCGGGGGCGGGTGTCCTCCCGGGGGGGAAGCGGCGGCGTCTCCAGGCCCGGCCGGCCGGAGGCCCGGAGGCCAGGTCTACCCGGCGGGCGGAGGCCAGGTCTACCCGGCGGGCGGAGGCCCGGTCTACCCGCCATTCAGGCCTATGCGGGTAGACCGGGCCTCCGGCGGGCGGAGGCCAGGTCTACCCACCATTCAGGCCTATGCGGGTAGACCGGGCCTCCGGCGGGCGGAGGCCAGGTCTACCCCCATAGGCCTCTATGGCGGGTAGACCGGGCCTCCGCTCCCCACTCGGTCCCTTCCCCAGCCTGCCTGCCTGCCTGCCGGCGGGGCCTTAAGCCCGGGAAGGGAGGTGGGAGCCCCGGCCAGGGGAAGCGGATCCTTAAGCCCCGGGGACGCCCCCCCTCCCACTGTGGAAAATTAAGCCCCGGAGGGAGTGTTCTTCCCGGGGGGAAGCGGCGGCGTCTCCAGCCCCGGCCGGACGGAGGCCCGGAGGCCAGGTCTACCCGGCGGGCGGAGGCCAGGTCTACCCGCCATTCAGGCCTAGGCGGGTAGACCGGACCTCCGGGGGGCGGAGGCCAGGTCTACCCGCCATTCAGGCCTATGCGGGTAGACCGGGCCTCCGGGGGGCGGAGGCCAGGTCTACCCGCCATTCAGGCCTATGCGGGTAGACCGGGCCTCCGGGGGGCGGAGGCCAGGTCTACCCGCCATTCAGGCCTATGCGGGTAGACCGGGCCTCCGGCGGGCGGAGGCCAGGTCTACCCGCCATTCAGGCCTATGCGGGTAGACCGGGCCTCCGGCGAGCGGAGGCCAGGTCTACCCGCCATTCAGGCCTATGCGGGTAGACCGGGCCTCCGGCGGGCGGAGGCCAGGTCTACCCGCCATTCAGGCCTATGCGGGTAGACCGGGCCTCCGGCGGGCGGAGGCCAGGTCTACCCCCATAGGCCTCTATGGCGGGTAGACCGGGCCTCCGCTCCCCACTCGGTCCCTTCCCCAGCCTGCCTGCCGGCGGGGCCTTAAGCCCGGGAAGGGAGGTGGGAGCCCCGGCCAGGGGAAGCGGATCCTTAAGCCCCGGGGACGCCCCCCCCACCCACTGTGGAAAATTAAGCCCCGGAGGGAGTGTTCTTCCCGGGGGGAAGCGGCGGCGTCTCCAGCCCCGGCCGGACGGAGGCCCGGAGGCCAGGTCTACCCGGCGGGCGGAGGCCAGGTCTACCCCCATGCAGGCCTATGCGGGTAGACCGGGCCTCCGGGGGGCGGAGGCCAGGTCTACCCGCCATTCAGGCCTATGCGGGTAGACCGGGCCTCCGGGGGGCGGAGGCCAGGTCTACCCGCCATTCAGGCCTATGCGGGTAGACCGGGCCTCCGGCGGGCGGAGGCCAGGTCTACCCGCCATTCAGGCCTATGCGGGTAGACCGGGCCTCCGGCGGGCGGAGGCCAGGTCTACCCGCCATTCAGGCCTATGCGGGTAGACCGGGCCTCCGGCGGGCGGAGGCCTGGTCTACCCCCATAGGCCTCTATGGCGGGTAGACCGGGCCTCCGCTCCCGACTCGGTCCCTTCCCCAGCCTGCCTGCCTGCCTGCCGGCGGGGCCTTAAGCCCGGGAAGGGAGGTGGGAGCCCCGGCCAGGGGAAGCGGATCCTTAAGCCCCGGGGACGCCCCCCCCCACTGTGGAAAATTAAGCCCCGGAGGGAGTGTTCTTCCCGGGGGGAAGCGGCGGGGTCTCCAGGCCGGGCAGGCCGGAGGCCCGGAGGCCAGGTCTACCCGCCATTCAGGCCTATGCGGGTAGACCGGGCCTCCGGCGGGCGGAGGCCAGGTCTACCCGCCATTCAGGCCTATGCGGGTAGACCGGGCCTCCGGCGGGCGGAGGCCAGGTCTACCCGCCATTCAGGCCTATGCGGGTAGACCGGGCCTCCGGCGGGCGGAGGCCAGGTCTACCCCCATAGGCCTCTATGGCGGGTAGACCGGGCCTCCGCTCCCCACTCGGTCCCTTCCCCAGCCTGCCTGCCTGCCTGCCGGCGGGGCCTTAAGCCCGGGAAGGGAGGTGGGAGCCCCGGCCAGGGGAAGCGGATCCTTAAGCCCCGGGGACGCCCCCCCTCCCACTGTGGAAAATTAAGCCCCGGAGGGAGTGTTCTTCCCGGGGGGAAGCGGCGGGGTCTCCAGGCCGGGCCGGCTGGAGGCCCGGAGGCCAGGTCTACCCGGCGAGCGGAGGCCAGGTCTACCCGCCATTCAGGCCTATGCGGGTAGACCGGGCCTCCGGCGGGCGGAGGCCAGGTCTACCCGCCATTCAGGCCTATGCGGGTAGACCGGGCCTCCGGCGGGCGGAGGCCAGGTCTACCCCCATAGGCCTCTATGGCGGGTAGACCGGGCCTCCGCTCCCCACTCGGTCCCTTCCCCAGCCTGCCTGCCGGCGGGGCCTTAAGCCCGGGAAGGGAGGTGGGAGCCCCGGCCAGGGGAAGCGGATCCTTAAGCCCCGGGGACGCCCCCCCCCACCCACTGTGGAAAATTAAGCCCCGGAGGGAGTGTTCTTCCCGGGGGGAAGCGGCGGCGTCTCCAGCCCCGGCCGGACGGAGGCCCGGAGGCCAGGTCTACCCGGCGGGCGGAGGCCAGGTCTACCCCCATGCAGGCCTATGCGGGTAGACCGGGCCTCCGGGGGGCGGAGGCCAGGTCTACCCGCCATTCAGGCCTATGCGGGTAGACCGGGCCTCCGGGGGGCGGAGGCCAGGTCTACCCGCCATTCAGGCCTATGCGGGTAGACCGGGCCTCCGGCGGGCGGAGGCCAGGTCTACCCGCCATTCAGGCCTATGCGGGTAGACCGGGCCTCCGGCGGGCGGAGGCCAGGTCTACCCGCCATTCAGGCCTATGCGGGTAGACCGGGCCTCCGGCGGGCGGAGGCCTGGTCTACCCCCATAGGCCTCTATGGCGGGTAGACCGGGCCTCCGCTCCCGACTCGGTCCCTTCCCCTGCCTGCCTGCCTGCCTGCCGGCGGGGCCTTAAGCCCGGGAAGGGAGGTGGGAGCCCCGGCCAGGGGAAGCGGATCCTTAAGCCCCGGGGACGCCCCCCCCCACTGTGGAAAATTAAGCCCCGGAGGGAGTGTTCTTCCCGGGGGGAAGCGGCGGGGTCTCCAGGCCGGGCAGGCCGGAGGCCCGGAGGCCAGGTCTACCCGCCATTCAGGCCTATGCGGGTAGACCGGGCCTCCGGCGGGCGGAGGCCAGGTCTACCCGCCATTCAGGCCTATGCGGGTAGACCGGGCCTCCGGCGGGCGGAGGCCAGGTCTACCCGCCATTCAGGCCTATGCGGGTAGACCGGGCCTCCGGCGGGCGGAGGCCAGGTCTACCCCCATAGGCCTCTATGGCGGGTAGACCGGGCCTCCGCTCCCCACTCGGTCCCTTCCCCAGCCTGCCTGCCTGCCTGCCGGCGGGGCCTTAAGCCCGGGAAGGGAGGTGGGAGCCCCGGCCAGGGGAAGCGGATCCTTAAGCCCCGGGGACGCCCCCCCCTCCCACTGTGGAAAATTAAGCCCCGGAGGGAGTGTTCTTCCCGGGGGGAAGCGGCGGGGTCTCCAGGCCGGGCCGGCTGGAGGCCCGGAGGCCAGGTCTACCCGGCGAGCGGAGGCCAGGTCTACCCGCCATTCAGGCCTATGCGGGTAGACCGGGCCTCCGGCGGGCGGAGGCCAGGTCTACCCGCCATTCAGGCCTATGCGGGTAGACCGGGCCTCCGGCGGGCGGAGGCCAGGTCTACCCCCATAGGCCTCTATGGCGGGTAGACCGGGCCTCCGCTCCCCACTCGGTCCCTTCCCCAGCCTGCCTGCCGGCGGGGCCTTAAGCCCGGGAAGGGAGGTGGGAGCCCCGGCCAGGGGAAGCGGATCCTTAAGCCCCGGGGACGCCCCCCCCCACCCACTGTGGAAAATTAAGCCCCGGAGGGAGTGTTCTTCCCGGGGGGAAGCGGCGGCGTCTCCAGCCCCGGCCGGACGGAGGCCCGGAGGCCAGGTCTACCCGGCGGGCGGAGGCCAGGTCTACCCCCATGCAGGCCTATGCGGGTAGACCGGGCCTCCGGGGGGCGGAGGCCAGGTCTACCCGCCATTCAGGCCTATGCGGGTAGACCGGGCCTCCGGGGGGGCGGAGGCCAGGTCTACCCGCCATTCAGGCCTATGCGGGTAGACCGGGCCTCCGGCGGGCGGAGGCCAGGTCTACCCGCCATTCAGGCCTATGCGGGTAGACCGGGCCTCCGGCGGGCGGAGGCCAGGTCTACCCGCCATTCAGGCCTATGCGGGTAGACCGGGCCTCCGGCGGGCGGAGGCCTGGTCTACCCCCATAGGCCTCTATGGCGGGTAGACCGGGCCTCCGCTCCCGACTCGGTCCCTTCCCCTGCCTGCCTGCCTGCCTGCCGGCGGGGCCTTAAGCCCGGGAAGGGAGGTGGGAGCCCCGGCCAGGGGAAGCGGATCCTTAAGCCCCGGGGACGCCCCCCCCCACTGTGGAAAATTAAGCCCCGGAGGGAGTGTTCTTCCCGGGGGGAAGCGGCGGGGTCTCCAGGCCGGGCAGGCCGGAGGCCCGGAGG
>NW_026513660.1:0-12500 GCF_027244095.1 Hemicordylus capensis | reverse complement strand
CTCTCTCTCTCCCTCTCTCTCTCTCTCTCTACCACCAAGACTGCTCCATTCTCTCTCCCTCCCGCCCAAGATTGCTCCATTCTCTCTCCCTCCCTCCCACCAAGGTTGCTCCATTCTCTCTCCCTCCCTCTCACCAAGACTGCTCCATTCTCTCTCCCTCCCTCCCAAGACTGCTCCATTCTCTCTCCCTCCCTCCCACCAAGGCTGCTCCATTCTCTCTCTCTCTCTCTCTCTCTATCTCTCTCTCTCTCTCTCTCCCATCAAGACTGCTCCATTCTCTCTCCATCCCTCCCACCAAGGCTGCTCCATTCTCTCTCCCTCCCTCCCACCTAGGCTGCTCCATTCTCTCTCCCGCCCTCCCACAAAGAGTGCTCCATTCTCTCTCCCTCCCTCCGACCAAGACTGTGCCATTCTCTCTCCCTCCCTCCCACCAAGACTGCTCCAATCTCTCTCCCTCCCTCCCACCAAGACTGCTCCAATCTCTCTCCCTTCCTCCCACCAAGGCTGCTGCATTCTCTCTCCCACCCTCCCACCAAGACTGCTCCATTCACTCTCGCTCCCTCCCACCAAGACTGCTCAATTCTCTCTCCCTCACTCCCACCAAGGCAGCTCCATTCTCGATTCCTCCCTCCCACCAGGACTGCTCCATTCTCTCTCTCGCCCTCTATCTCCCTAATACCAAGACAACTCCATTCTCTCTCCGTCCCTCCCACCAAGGCTGCTCCATTCTCTCTCTCTCCCTCCCGCCAAGACTGCTCCATTCTTTCTCTCTATCTCCCTCCCACCAAGACTGCTCCATTCTCTCTCTCTCTCTCTCTATTTCTTTCTCTCTCTCTCTCTCCCCCACCAAGATTACTCCATTCTCCCTCCCTCCCTCCCTCCCTCTCTCCCTCTCCCTCTCTCCCTCTCTTTCTCTCTCTCTCTCTCCCTCCCTCACACCAAGACTGCTCCATTCACTCTCCCTCCCTCCCACCAAGGCTGCTCCATTCTCTCTCCCTCCCTCCCACCAAGACTGCTCCATTCTCTCTCCCTCCCTCCCACCAAGACTGCTCCAATCTCTCTCCCTCCCCCCCACCAAGGCTGCTCCATTCACTCTCCCTCCCTCCCACCAAGACTGCTCCATTCTCTCTCTCTCTGTCTCTCTCTCTCTCTACCACCAAGACTGCTCCATTCTCTCTCCCACCCTCCCACCAAGGCTGCTCCATTCTCTCTCCGTCCCTCCCACCTGGACTGCTATATTCTCTCTTTCTCTCTCTCTCCCACCAAGACTACTCCATTCTCTCTCTCTCTCTGGCCAAAAATGCTCAATTCTCTCTCCCTCCCTCCCACCAAGACTGCTCCATTCTCTCTCTCACTCTCTCTCCCTCCATCCAAGACTGCGCCATTCTTTCTCTCTCCCTCCCTCCACCAAGACTGATCCATTCTCTCTCTCTCTCTCTCTCCCTCCCTACCACCAAGACTGCTCCATTCTCCCTCCCTCCCTCCCACGAAGACTGCTCCATTCTCTATCTCTCTCTCCCCCTACCACCAAGACTGCTCCATTCTCTCTCCCTCCCTCCCACCAACGCTGCTCCATTCGCTCTCCCTCCCTCCCACCAATGCTGCTCCATTCTCTCTCCCTCCCTCTCACCAAGACTGCTCCATTCTCTCTCTCTCTGGCCAAAACTGCTCCATTCTCTCTCCCTCCATCCCACCTAGACTGCTAAATTCTCTTTCTCTCTCCCTCCCTCCAAGACTGCTCCATTCTCTCTCTCTCCATCCCTCCCCCCAAGACTGCTCCATTCTCTCTCTCTCTCTCTCTCTCTCTCTCTCTCTCTCTCCCATCAAGACTGCTCCATTCTCTCTTCGTCCCTCCCACCAAGGCTGCTCCATTCTCTCTCCCTCCCTCCCACCTAGGCTGCTCCATTCTCTCTCCCTCCCTCCCACCAAGACTGCTCCAATCTCTCTCCCTCCCTCCCACCAAGGCTGCTCCATTCTCTCTCCCTCCCTCCCACCAAGACTGCTCGATTCACTCTCTCTCCCTCCCTCCAAGACTGCTTCATTCTCTCTCCCTCCCTCCCACCATGGCTGCTCCATTCTCTCTCCCTCCCTCCCACCGACTGCTCCAATCCCTCTCCCTCCCTCCCACCAAGACTGCTCCAATCTCTCTCCCTTCCTCCCACCAAGGCTGCTCCATTCTCTCTCCCTCCCTCCCACCAAGACTGCTCCATTCTCTCTCCCTCACTCCCACCAAGGCAGCTCCATTCTCTATTCCTCCCGCCCACCAGGACTGCTCCATTCTCTCTCTCTGTCTCTCTCTCTCTCTCTCTCTCTCTCCCACCAAGGCAGCACAATTATCTCTCTCTCTTTCCAACCAAGGCTGCTCCATTCGCTCTCCCACCCTAGCACCAAGACTGCTCCATTTTCTCTCTCTCTCTCTCTCTCTCCCTCCCTACCACCAAGACTGCTCCATTCTCTCTCTCTCTCTCTACCACCAAGACTGCTCCATTCTACCTCCCTCCCTCCCAAGACTGCTCCATTCTCTCACCCTCCCTCCCACCAAGACTGCTTCATTCTCTCTCCCTCCCTCCCACCAAAGCTGCTCCATTCTCTCTCCCTCCCTCCCACAAAGACTGATCCATTCTCTCTCCCTCCCTCCCACCAATGCTGCGCCATTCTCTCTACCTCCCTCCCACCAAGACTGCTCCATTCTCTCTCTCTCTCTCTCTCTCTCTCTCCGTCCCTCCCACCAAGGCTGCTCCATTCTATCTCTCTCCCTACCACCAAGACAGCTCCATTCTCTCTCCGTCCCTCCCACCAAGGCTGCTCCATTCTCTCTCTCTCCCTCCCACCAAGGCTGCTCTATTCTCTCTCCCTCCCTCCCACCAAGACTGCTCCATTCTCTCTCCCTCACTCCCACCAAGGCAGCTCCATTCTCTATTCCTCCCTCCCACCAGGACTGCTCCATTCTCTCTCTCTCTCTCCCTCTATATCCCTACCACCAAGACAGCTCCATCCTCTCCGTCCCTCCCACCAAGGCTGCTCCATTCTCTCTCTCTACCTCCCACCAAGGCTGCTCTATTCTCTCTCCTTCCCTCCCACAAAGACTGCTCCATTCTCTCTCCCTATCTCCCACCAAGACTGCTCCATTCTCTCTCTCTCTCTCTCTCTCTACCACCAAGACTGCTCCATTCTCTCTTCCTCCCTCCCACCAAGACTGCTCCATTCTCTCTCTCTCTCTCTCTACCACCAAGACTGCTCCATTCTCTCTCCCTCCCTCCCAAGATTGCTCCATTCTCTCTCCCTCCCTCCCACCAAGGCTGCTCCATTCTCTCTCCCTCCCTCTCACCAAGACTGCTCCATTCTCTCTCCCTCCCTCCCAAGACTGCTCCATTCTCTCTCCCTCCCTCCCACCAAGGCTGCTCCATTCTCTCTCCCTCCATCCCACCAAAACTGCTCAATTCTCTCTCTCTCTCCCTCCCTCCCTCCCTCCCACCAAGGCTGCTCCATTCTCTCTCCCTCCCTCCCACCAAGACTGCTCCATTCTCTCTCTATCTCTCTCTACCACCAAGACTGCTCCATTCTCTCTCCCTCCATCGCAATACTGCTTCATTCTCTCTCCCTCCCTCCCACCAAGGCTGTTCCATTCACTCTCCCTCCCTCCCACCAAGACTGCTCCATTGTCTCTCTCTCTCCCTTTCCCTCCCTCCCTCCCTCCCACCAAGACTACTCCATTGTCTCTCTCTCTCTCTCTGTCTCTCTCGCTCCCTCCCTCCCACCAAGACTGCTCCCTTCTCTCTCTCTCTCCGTCCCTAACACCAAGACTGCTCCATTCTCTCTCCCTCCCTCCCACCAAGACTGCTCCATTCTCTATCTCTCTCTCTCTACCACCAAGACTGCTCCATTCTCTCTCCCTCCATCGCAAGACTGCTTCATTCTCTCTCCCTCCCTCCCACCAAGGCTGCTCCATTCTCACTCCCTCCCTCCCACCAAGACTGCTCCATTCTCTCTCCCTCCCTCCCAAGACTGCTCCATTCTCTCTCCCTCCCACCCACCAAGACTGCTTGATTCTCTCTTTCTCTCTCCCTCCCTCCCGCCAAGACTGCTACAATCTTTTTTTCTCCCTCCCTCCAACCGATTGCTCCATTCTCTCTCTCTCTCTCTCTCTCTCTCTCTCTCTCTCTCTCCCACCAAGATTACTCCATTCTCCCTCCCTCCCTTTATCTCTCTCTCTCTCTCTCTCCCACCAAGGCAGCACAATTATCTCTCTCTCCCTCCAACCAAGGTTGATCCATTCGCTCTCCCACCCTACCACCAAGACTGCTCCATTTTCTCTCTCTCTCTCTCTCCCTCCCTACCACCAAGACTGCTCCATTCTCTCTCTCTCTCTCTCTCTCTCTACCACCAAGACTGCTCGATTCTACCTCCCACCCTCCCAAGACTGATCCATTCTCTCTCCCTCCCTCCCACCAAGGCTACTCCATTCTCCCTCCCTCCCTCCCACCAAGACTGCTCCATTCTCTCTCCCTCCCTCGCACCAAGACTGCTCCATTCTCTCTCTCTCTCTCTCTCTCTCTCTCTCTCTCTCTCTCTCTCTCGCTCTCTCTCTCTCTCGCACCAAGACTGCTCCATTCTCTCTTCCTCCCTCCCAAGACTGCTCCATTCTCTCTCTCTCTCCGTCCCTACCACCAAGACTGCTCCATTCTCTCTCCCTCCCTCCCACCAAGACTGCTCCATTCTCTCTCTCCTTCTCTCTACCACCAAGACTGCTCCATTCTCTCTCCCTCCCTCCCAAGACTGCTCCATTCTCTCTCCCTCCCTCCCACCAAGGCTGTTCCATTCACTCTCCCTACCACCCACGAAGACTGCTCCATTGTCTCTCTCACTCTCTCTCTCCCTCCCTCCCTCCCACCAAGACTGCTCTATTCTTGCTCTCTCCCTCTCCCTCTCCCTCTCCCTCTCCCTCTCTCTCTCTCTCTCTCTCTCTCTCTCTCCCTACCACCAAGAATGCTCCATTCTCTCTCCGTCCCTCCCACCAAGACTGCTCCATTATCTATCTCTCTCTCTCTCTCTCTCTATACCACCAAGACTGCTCCATTCTCTCTCCCTCCGTCCCTAGATTGCTCCATTCTCTCTCCCTCCCTCCCACCAAGGCTGCTCCATTCTCTCTCCCTCCCTCTCACCAAGACTGCTCCATTCTCTCTCCCTCCCTCCCAAGACTGCTCCATTCTCTCTCCCTCCCTCCCACCAAGGCTGCTCCATTCTCTCTCCCTCCATCCCACCAAAACTGCTCAATTCTCTCTCTCTCTCCCTACCTCCCACACTCCAAGACTGCTCCATTCTCTCTCTCTACATCCCTCCCACCAAGACTGCTCCATTCTCTCTCTCTCTCTCTCTCTCTCTCTCTCTCTCTCTCTCTCTCTCTCCCATCAAGACTGCTCCATTCTCTCTCCCTCCCTCCCACCAATGCTGCTCCATTCTCTCTCCCTCCCTCTCACCAAGACTGCTCCATTCTCTCTCTCTCTGGCCAAAACTGCTCCATTCTCTCTCCCTCCATCCCACCTAGACTGCTAAATTCTCTTTCTCTCTCCCTCCTTCCAAGACTTCTCCATTCTCTCTCTCTCCATCCCTCCCCCCAAGACTGCTCCATTCTCTCTCTCTCTCTCTCTCTCTCTCTCTCTCTCTCTCCCATCAAGACTGCTCCATTCTCTCTCCGTCCCTCCCACCAAGGCTGCTCCATTCTCTCTCCCTCCCTCCCACCTAGGCTGCTCCATTCTCTCTCCCTCCCTCCCACCAAGACTGCTCCAATCTCTCTCCCTCCCTCCCACCAAGGCTGCTCCATTCTCTCTCCCTCCCTCCCACCAAGATTGCTCGATTCACTCTCTCTCCCTCCCTCCAAGACTGCTTCATTCTCCCTCCCTCCCTCCCACCAAGACTGCTCCATTCTCTCTCCCTCCCTCGCACCAAGACTGCTCCATTCTCTCTCTCTCTCTCTCTCTCTCTCTCTCTCTCTCTCTCTCTCGCTCTCTCTCTCTCTCGCACCAAGACTGCTCCATTCTCTCTTCCTCCCTCCCAAGACTGCTCCATTCTCTCTCTCCTTCTCTCTACCACCAAGACTGCTCCATTCTCTCTCCCTCCCTCCCAAGACTGCTCCATTCTCTCTCCCTCCCTCCCACCAAGGCTGTTCCATTCACTCTCCCTACCACCCACGAAGACTGCTCCATTGTCTCTCTCACTCTCTCTCTCCCTCCCTCCCTCCCACCAAGACTGCTCTATTCTTGCTCTCTCCCTCTCCCTCTCCCTCTCCCTCTCTCTCTCTCTCTCTCTCTCTCTCTCCCTACCACCAAGAATGCTCCATTCTCTCTCCGTCCCTCCCACCAAGACTGCTCCATTATCTATCTCTCTCTCTCTCTCTCTCTATACCACCAAGACTGCTCCATTCTCTCTCCCTCCGTCCCAAGATTGCTCCATTCTCTCTCCCTCCCTCCCACCAAGGCTGCTCCATTCTCTCTCCCTCCCTCTCACCAAGACTGCTCCATTCTCTCTCCCTCCCTCCCAAGACTGCTCCATTCTCTCTCCCTCCCTCCCACCAAGGCTGCTCCATTCTCTCTCCCTCCATCCCACCAAAACTGCTTAATTCTCTCTCTCTCTCCCTACCTCCCACACTCCAAGACTGCTCCATTCTCTCTCTCTACATCCCTCCCACCAAGACTGCTCCATTCTCTCTCTCTCTCTCTCTCTCTCTCTCTCTCTCTCTCTCTCTCTCTCTCTCTCTCCCATCAAGACTGCTCCATTCTCTCTCCCTCCCTCCCACCAATGCTGCTCCATTCTCTCTCCCTCCCTCTCACCAAGACTGCTCCATTCTCTCTCTCTCTGGCCAAAACTGCTCCATTCTCTCTCCCTCCATCCAACCTAGACTGCTAAATTCTCTTTCTCTCTCCCTCCTTCCAAGACTTCTCCATTCTCTCTCTCTCCATCCCTCCCCCCAAGACTGCTCCATTCTCTCTCTCTCTCTCTCTCTCTCTCTCTCTCTCTCTCTCCCATCAAGACTGCTCCATTCTCTCTCCGTCCCTCCCACCAAGGCTGCTCCATTCTCTCTCCCTCCCTCCCACCTAGGCTGCTCCATTCTCTCTCCCTCCCTCCCACCAAGACTGCTCCAATCTCTCTCCCTCCCTCCCACCAAGGCTGCTCCATTCTCTCTCCCTCCCTCCCACCAAGATTGCTCGATTCACTCTCTCTCCCTCCCTCCAAGACTGCTTCATTCTCCCTCCCTCCCTCCCACCAAGACTGCTCCATTCTCTCTCCCTCCCTCGCACCAAGACTGCTCCATTCTCTCTCTCTCTCTCTCTCTCTCTCTCTCTCTCGCTCTCTCTCTCTCTCGCACCAAGACTGCTCCATTCTCTCTTCCTCCCTCCCAAGACTGCTCCATTCTCTCTCTCCTTCTCTCTACCACCAAGACTGCTCCATTCTCTCTCCCTCCCTCCCAAGACTGCTCCATTCTCTCTCCCTCCCTCCCACCAAGGCTGTTCCATTCACTCTCCCTACCACCCACGAAGACTGCTCCATTGTCTCTCTCACTCTCTCTCTCCCTCCCTCCCTCCCACCAAGACTGCTCTATTCTTGCTCTCTCCCTCTCCCTCTCCCTCTCCCTCTCTCTCTCTCTCTCTCTCTCTCTCTCTCTCCCTACCACCAAGAATGCTCCATTCTCTCTCCGTCCCTCCCACCAAGACTGCTCCATTCTCTATCTCTCTCTCTCTCTCTCTCTATACCACCAAGACTGCTCCATTCTCTCTCCCTCCGTCCCAAGATTGCTCCATTCTCTCTCCCTCCCTCCCACCAAGGCTGCTCCATTCTCTCTCCCTCCCTCTCACCAAGACTGCTCCATTCTCTCTCCCTCCCACCCACCAAGACTGCTTGATTCTCTCCTTCTCTCTCCCTCCCTCCCGCCAAGACTGCTACAATCTTTTTTTCTCCCTCCCTCCAACCGATTGCTCCATTCTCTCTCTCTCTCTCTCTCTCTCTCTCTCTCTCTCTCTCTCTCTCTCCCACCAAGATTACTCCATTCTCCCTCCCTCCCTTTATCTCTCTCTCTCTCTCTCTCCCACCAAGGCAGCACAATTATCTCTCTCTCCCTCCAACCAAGGTTGATCCATTCGCTCTCCCACCCTACCACCAAGACTGCTCCATTTTCTCTCTCTCTCTCTCTCCCTCCCTACCACCAAGACTGCTCCATTCTCTCTCTCTCTCTCTCTCTCTCTACCACCAAGACTGCTCGATTCTACCTCCCACCCTCCCAAGACTGATCCATTCTCTCTCCCTCCCTCCCACCAAGGCTACTCCATTCTCCCTCCCTCCCTCCCACCAAGACTGCTCCATTCTCTCTCCCTCCCTCGCACCAAGACTGCTCCATTCTCTCTCTCTCTCTCTCTCTCTCTCTCTCTCTCTCTCTCTCTCTCGCTCTCTCTCTCTCTCGCACCAAGACTGCTCCATTCTCTCTTCCTCCCTCCCAAGACTGCTCCATTCTCTCTCTCTCTCCGTCCCTACCACCAAGACTGCTCCATTCTCTCTCCCTCCCTCCCACCAAGACTGCTCCATTCTCTCTCTCCTTCTCTCTACCACCAAGACTGCTCCATTCTCTCTCCCTCCCTCCCAAGACTGCTCCATTCTCTCTCCCTCCCTCCCACCAAGGCTGTTCCATTCACTCTCCCTACCACCCACGAAGACTGCTCCATTGTCTCTCTCACTCTCTCTCTCCCTCCCTCCCTCCCACCAAGACTGCTCTATTCTTGCTCTCTCCCTCTCCCTCTCCCTCTCCCTCTCTCTCTCTCTCTCTCTCTCTCTCTCCCTACCACCAAGAATGCTCCATTCTCTCTCCGTCCCTCCCACCAAGACTGCTCCATTATCTATCTCTCTCTCTCTCTCTCTCTATACCACCAAGACTGCTCCATTCTCTCTCCCTCCGTCCCTAGATTGCTCCATTCTCTCTCCCTCCCTCCCACCAAGGCTGCTCCATTCTCTCTCCCTCCCTCTCACCAAGACTGCTCCATTCTCTCTCCCTCCCTCCCAAGACTGCTCCATTCTCTCTCCCTCCCTCCCACCAAGGCTGCTCCATTCTCTCTCCCTCCATCCCACCAAAACTGCTTAATTCTCTCTCTCTCTCCCTACCTCCCACACTCCAAGACTGCTCCATTCTCTCTCTCTACATCCCTCCCACCAAGACTGCTCCATTCTCTCTCTCTCTCTCTCTCTCTCTCTCTCTCTCTCTCTCTCTCTCTCTCTCTCCATCAAGACTGCTCCATTCTCTCTCCCTCCTCCCACCAATGCTGCTCCATTCTCTCTCCCTCCCTCTCACCAAGACTGCTCCATTCTCTCTCTCTCTGGCCAAAACTGCTCCATTCTCTCTCCCTCCATCCCACCTAGACTGCTAAATTCTCTTTCTCTCTCCCTCCTTCCAAGACTTCTCCATTCTCTCTCTCTCCATCCCTCCCCCCAAGACTGCTCCATTCTCTCTCTCTCTCTCTCTCTCTCTCTCTCTCTCTCTCTCTCCCATCAAGACTGCTCCATTCTCTCTCCGTCCCTCCCACCAAGGCTGCTCCATTCTCTCTCCCTCCCTCCCACCTAGGCTGCTCCATTCTCTCTCCCTCCCTCCCACCAAGACTGCTCCAATCTCTCTCCCTCCCTCCCACCAAGGCTGCTCCATTCTCTCTCCCTCCCTCCCACCAAGATTGCTCGATTCACTCTCTCTCCCTCCCTCCAAGACTGCTTCATTCTCCCTCCCTCCCTCCCACCAAGACTGCTCCATTCTCTCTCCCTCCCTCGCACCAAGACTGCTCCATTCTCTCTCTCTCTCTCTCTCTCTCTCTCTCTCTCTCGCTCTCTCTCTCTCTCGCACCAAGACTGCTCCATTCTCTCTTCCTCCCTCCCAAGACTGCTCCATTCTCTCTCTCCTTCTCTCTACCACCAAGACTGCTCCATTCTCTCTCCCTCCCTCCCAAGACTGCTCCATTCTCTCTCCCTCCCTCCCACCAAGGCTGTTCCATTCACTCTCCCTACCACCCACGAAGACTGCTCCATTGTCTCTCTCACTCTCTCTCTCCCTCCCTCCCTCCCACCAAGACTGCTCTATTCTTGCTCTCTCCCCTCTCCCTCTCCCTCTCCCTCTCTCTCTCTCTCTCTCTCTCTCTCTCCCTACCACCAAGAATGCTCCATTCTCTCTCCGTCCCTCCCACCAAGACTGCTCCATTATCTATCTCTCTCTCTCTCTCTCTCTATACCACCAAGACTGCTCCATTCTCTCTCCCTCCGTCCCAAGATTGCTCCATTCTCTCTCCCTCCCTCCCACCAAGGCTGCTCCATTCTCTCTCCCTCCCTCTCACCAAGACTGCTCCATTCTCTCTCCCTCCCTCCCAAGACTGCTCCATTCTCTCTCCCTCCCTCCCACCAAGGCTGCTCCATTCTCTCTCCCTCCATCCCACCAAAACTGCTTAATTCTCTCTCTCTCTCCCTACCTCCCACACTCCAAGACTGCTCCATTCTCTCTCTCTACATCCCTCCCACCAAGACTGCTCCATTCTCTCTCTCTCTCTCTCTCTCTCTCTCTCTCTCTCTCTCTCTCTCTCTCTCTCCCATCAAGACTGCTCCATTCTCTCTCCCTCCCTCCCACCAATGCTGCTCCATTCTCTCTCCCTCCCTCTCACCAAGACTGCTCCATTCTCTCTCTCTCTGGCCAAAACTGCTCCATTCTCTCTCCCTCCATCCAACCTAGACTGCTAAATTCTCTTTCTCTCTCCCTCCTTCCAAGACTTCTCCATTCTCTCTCTCTCCATCCCTCCCCCAAGACTGCTCCATTCTCTCTCTCTCTCTCTCTCTCTCTCTCTCTCTCTCTCTCTCTCTCCCCCATCAAGACTGCTCCATTCTCTCTCCGTCCCTCCCACCAAGGCTGCTCCATTCTCTCTCCCTCCCTCCCACCTAGGCTGCTCCATTCTCTCTCCCTCCCTCCCACCAAGACTGCTCCAATCTCTCTCCCTCCCTCCCACCAAGGCTGCTCCATTCTCTCTCCCTCCCTCCCACCAAGATTGCTCGATTCACTCTCTCTCCCTCCCTCCAAGACTGCTTCATTCTCCCTCCCTCCCTCCCACCAAGACTGCTCCATTCTCTCTCCCTCCCTCGCACCAAGACTGCTCCATTCTCTCTCTCTCTCTCTCTCTCTCTCTCTCGCTCTCTCTCTCTCTCGCACCAAGACTGCTCCATTCTCTCTTCCTCCCTCCCAAGACTGCTCCATTCTCTCTCTCCTTCTCTCTACCACCAAGACTGCTCCATTCTCTCTCCCTCCCTCCCAAGACTGCTCCATTCTCTCTCCCTCCCTCCCACCAAGGCTGTTCCATTCACTCTCCCTACCACCCACGAAGACTGCTCCATTGTCTCTCTCACTCTCTCTCTCCCTCCCTCCCTCCCACCAAGACTGCTCTATTCTTGCTCTCTCCCTCTCCCTCTCCCTCTCCCTCTCTCTCTCTCTCTCTCTCTCTCTCTCTCTCCCTACCACCAAGAATGCTCCATTCTCTCTCCGTCCCTCCACCAAGACTGCTCCATTATCTATCTCTCTCTCTCTCTCTCTCTATACCACCAAGACTGCTCCATTCTCTCTCCCTCCGTCCCAAGATTGCTCCATTCTCTCTCCCTCCCTCCCACCAAGGCTGCTCCATTCTCTCTCCCTCCCTCTCACCAAGACTGCTCCATTCTCTCTCCCTCCCTCCCAAGACTGCTCCATTCTCTCTCCCTCCTCCCACCAAGGCTGCTCCATTCTCTCTCCCTCCATCCCACCAAAACTGCTTAATTCTCTCTCTCTCTCCCTACCTCCCACACTCCAAGACTGCTCCATTCTCTCTCTCTACATCCCTCCCACCAAGACTGCTCCATTCTCTCTCTCTCTCTCTCTCTCTCTCTCTCTCTCTCTCTCTCTCTCTCTCTCTCTCTCCCATCAAGACTGCTCCATTCTCTCTCCCTCCCTCCCACCAATGCTGCTCCATTCTCTCTCCCTCCCTCTCACCAAGACTGCTCCATTCTCTCTCTCTCTGGCCAAAACTGCTCCATTCTCTCTCCCTCCATCCCACCTAGACTGCTAAATTCTCTTTCTCTCTCCCTCCTTCCAAGACTTCTCCATTCTCTCTCTCTCCATCCCTCCCCCCAAGACTGCTCCATTCTCTCTCTCTCTCTCTCTCTCTCTCTCTCTCTCTCTCTCTCCCATCAAGACTGCTCCATTCTCTCTCCGTCCCTCCCACCAAGGCTGCTCCATTCTCTCTCCCTCCCTCCCACCTAGGCTGCTCCATTCTCTCTCCCTCCCTCCCACCAAGACTGCTCCAATCTCTCTCCCTCCCTCCCACCAAGGCTGCTCCATTCTCTCTCCCTCCCTCCCACCAAGATTGCTCGATTCACTCTCTCTCCCTCCCTCCAAGACTGCTTCATTCTCTCTCCCTCCCTCCCACCAAGGCTGCTCCATTCTCTCTCCCTCCCTCCCACCGACT
>NW_026513657.1:15000-16639 GCF_027244095.1 Hemicordylus capensis | reverse complement strand
GCGAGAGAAAGAGAGAAAGAAAGAGATAGAGAGAAAGAAAGAGAGAAAGAAAGAGATAGAGATAGAGAGAGAGAAAGAGAGAGAGAGAAACAGAGAAAGAAAGAGAGAGAGAGAGAGAGAGAGAGAAAGAGCGAGAGAGAGAGAAATGGAGAAAAAGAAAGAGCGAGATAAAGAGAGAGAGAAAGAGAAAGAGAGAGAAAGAAGGAGAGAAAGAAAGAGAGAGAGAGAAAGAAAGAGAAAGATTGGGAAAGACAGAGAGAGAGAGATAAAGAAAGCGAGAGAAAGAGAGAAAGAAAGAGAGAGAGAGAGAGAACGAGAGAAAGAAAGAGAGAGAGAGAGAAAGAGCGAGAGAGAAATGGAGAAAAAGAAAGAGCGAGAGAAAGAGAGAGAGAAAGAGAAAGAGAAAGAAGGAGAGAAAGAAAGAGAGAGAAAGAGAGAGAGAGAGAAAGAGAAAGAAAGATAGAAAGAAAGAGAGAGAGAGAGAACGAGAGAAAGAAAGAGAGAGAGAAAGAAAGAAAGAGCGAGAGAAAGAGAGAGAGAAAGAGAAAGAACGAAAGAGAGAGAGAGAAAGAGAGAGAAAGAAGGACAGAAAGAAAGAGAGAGAAAGAAAGATAGAAAGAAAGAGAGAGAGAGAACGAGAGAAAGAGAGAAAAAGAAAGAGCGAGATAAAGAAAGAGAGAAAGAGAGAGAAAGAGAAAGAAGGAGCGAGAGAGAAAGAGAGAGAAAGAGAAAGAAGGAGCGAGAGAAAGAGAGAAAGAAGGAGCGAGAGAAAGAGAGAGAGAGAAAGAGTGAGAGAAAGAAAGAAAAAGAGAGAGAAAGAAAGAGTGAGAGAGAGAAAGAAAGAGAGAGAGAAAGAGAAAGAGAGAGAAAGCAAGAAGGAGAGAGAGAAAGAAGGAGAGAGAAAGAGTGAGAGAAAGAGAGAGAGAAGGAAAGAGAGAGAGAAGGAAAGAGAGACAGACAGACAGAAAGAGAGAGAGAGAGAGAAAGTGAGAGAGAGAAAGAGAGAAAGAAAGAGAGAGAGAGAAAGAAAGAAAAAGTGAGAGAAAGAGAGAAAAAGAGGGAAATAAAGAGAGAACGAGAAAGAGAGAAACAGAGAGAAACAGAGAAAGAAAGAGAGAGAGAGAAAGAAAGAGAGAGAGAAAGGGGGAGAGAGAGAGAGAAACAGGGAAAGAAAGAGAGAGAGAGAGAAACAGAGAAAGAAAGAGAGAGAGAGAGAAACAGAGAAAGAAAGAAAGAGGGAGAGAGAGAGAGGAAGAGAGGGGGAGAGAGAGAGAAAGCGAGAGAGAGAAAGAAAGAGCGAGATAGAGACAGAGAAACAGAGAAACAGAGAGAGAGAGAGAAAAGGAGAGAGAGAGAAAGGGAGAGAGAGAGAGAGAAAGGGGGAGAGAGAGAGAGAAAGGGAGAGCGAGAAAAATGAGAGAAAGCGAGAGAGAGAGAGAGAAAGAAAGAGAGAGAGAAAGAAGAGAGAGAAAGAAAGAGAGAGAGAGAGAAAGGGGGAGAGAGAGAGAGAAAGGGGGAGAGAGAGAAGGAGAGAAAGGGGGAGAGAGAAAGAACGAGAGAAAGAGAGAGAGAGAACGAGAGAAAGAAACAGAGAGAGAAAGAGAGAAAGAAGGAGAGAGAAGGTTAGAGAGAATGAAAG
>NW_026513656.1:2500-12500 GCF_027244095.1 Hemicordylus capensis | reverse complement strand
GGCCCGGTCTACCCGCCATAGAGGCCTATGGGGGTAGACCTGGCCTCCGCCCGCCGGAGGCCCGGTCTACCCGCATAGGCCTGAATGGCGGGTAGACCTGGCCTCCGCCCGCCGGAGGCCCGGTCTACCCGCATAGGCCTGAATGGCGGGTAGACCTGGCCTCCGCCCGCCGGAGGCCCGGTCTACCCGCCTAGGCCTGAATGGCGGGTAGACCTGGCCTCCGCCCGCCGGGTAGACCTGGCCTCCGGGCCTCCGTCCGGCCGGGGCTGGAGACGCCGCCGCTTCCCCCCGGGAAGAACACTCCCTCCGGGGCTTAATTTTCCACAGTGGGTGGGGGGGGCGTCCCCGGGGCTTAAGGATCCGCTTCCCCTGGCCGGGGCTCCCACCTCCCTTCCCGGGCTTAAGGCCCCGCCGGCAGGCAGGCAGGCAGGCTGGGGAAGGGACCGAGTGGGGAGCGGAGGCCCGGTCTACCCGCCATAGAGGCCTATGGGGGTAGACCTGGCCTCCGCCCGCCGGAGGCCCGGTCTACCCGCATAGGCCTGAATGGCGGGTAGACCTGGCCTCCGCCCGCCGGAGGCCCGGTCTACCCGCATAGGCCTGAATGGCGGGTAGACCTGGCCTCCGCCCGCCGGAGGCCCGGTCTACCCGCATAGGCCTGAATGGCGGGTAGACCTGGCCTCCGCCCGCCGGAGGCCCGGTCTACCCGCATAGGCCTGAATGGCGGGTAGACCTGGCCTCCGCCCCCCGGAGGCCCGGTCTACCCGCATAGGCCTGAATGGCGGGTAGACCTGGCCTCCGCCCCCCGGAGGCCCGGTCTACCCGCCTAGGCCTGAATGGCGGGTAGACCTGGCCTCCGCCCGCCGGGTAGACCTGGCCTCCGGGCCTCCGTCCGGCCGGGGCTGGAGACGCCGCCGCTTCCCCCCGGGAAGAACACTCCCTCCGGGGCTTAATTTTCCACAGTGGGAGGGGGGGCGTCCCCGGGGCTTAAGGATCCGCTTCCCCTGGCCGGGGCTCCCACCTCCCTTCCCGGGCTTAAGGCCCCGCCGGCAGGCAGGCAGGCAGGCTGGGGAAGGGACCGAGTGGGGAGCGGAGGCCCGGTCTACCCGCCATAGAGGCCTATGGGGGTAGACCTGGCCTCCGCCCGCCGGAGGCCCGGTCTACCCGCATAGGCCTGAATGGCGGGTAGACCTGGCCTCCGCCCGCCGGAGGCCCGGTCTACCCGCATAGGCCTGAATGGCGGGTAGACCTGGCCTCCGCCCGCCGGAGGCCCGGTCTACCCGCATAGGCCTGAATGGCGGGTAGACCTGGCCTCCGCCCGCCGGAGGCCCGGTCTACCCGCATAGGCCTGAATGGCGGGTAGACCTGGCCTCCGCCCCCCGGAGGCCCGGTCTACCCGCATAGGCCTGAATGGCGGGTAGACCTGGCCTCCGCCCCCCGGAGGCCCGGTCTACCCGCATAGGCCTGAATGGCGGGTAGACCTGGCCTCCGCCCCCCGGAGGTCCGGTCTACCCGCCTAGGCCTGAATGGCGGGTAGACCTGGCCTCCGCCCGCCGGGTAGACCTGGCCTCCGGGCCTCCGTCCGGCCGGGGCTGGAGACGCCGCCGCTTCCCCCCGGGAAGAACACTCCCTCCGGGGCTTAATTTTCCACAGTGGGAGGGGGGGCGTCCCCGGGGCTTAAGGATCCGCTTCCCCTGGCCGGGGCTCCCACCTCCCTTCCCGGGCTTAAGGCCCCGCCGGCAGGCAGGCAGGCAGGCTGGGGAAGGGACCGAGTGGGGAGCGGAGGCCCGGTCTACCCGCCATAGAGGCCTATGGGGGTAGACCTGGCCTCCGCCCGCCGGAGGCCCGGTCTACCCGCATAGGCCTGAATGGCGGGTAGACCTGGCCTCCGCCCCCCGGAGGCCCGGTCTACCCGCATAGGCCTGAATGGCGGGTAGACCTGGCCTCCGCCCCCCGGAGGCCCGGTCTACCCGCATAGGCCTGCATGGGGGTAGACCTGGCCTCCGCCCGCCGGGTAGACCTGGCCTCCGGGCCTCCGTCCGGCCGGGGCTGGAGACGCCGCCGCTTCCCCCCGGGAAGAACACTCCCTCCGGGGCTTAATTTTCCACAGTGGGTGGGGGGGGCGTCCCCGGGGCTTAAGGATCCGCTTCCCCTGGCCGGGGCTCCCACCTCCCTTCCCGGGCTTAAGGCCCCGCCGGCAGGCAGGCAGGCAGGCTGGGGAAGGGACCGAGTGGGGAGCGGAGGCCCGGTCTACCCGCCATAGAGGCCTATGGGGGTAGACCTGGCCTCCGCCCGCCGGAGGCCCGGTCTACCCGCATAGGCCTGAATGGCGGGTAGACCTGGCCTCCGCCCGCCGGAGGCCCGGTCTACCCGCATAGGCCTGAATGGCGGGTAGACCTGGCCTCCGGGCCTCCGTCCGGCCGGGGCTGGAGACGCCGCCGCTTCCCCCCGGGAAGAACACTCCCTCCGGGGCTTAATTTTCCACAGTGGGTGGGGGGGGCGTCCCCGGGGCTTAAGGATCCGCTTCCCCTGGCCGGGGCTCCCACCTCCCTTCCCGGGCTTAAGGCCCCGCCGGCAGGCAGGCAGGCAGGCTGGGGAAGGGACCGAGTGGGGAGCGGAGGCCCGGTCTACCCGCCATAGAGGCCTATGGGGGTAGACCTGGCCTCCGCCCGCCGGAGGCCCGGTCTACCCGCATAGGCCTGAATGGCGGGTAGACCTGGCCTCCGCCCGCCGGAGGCCCGGTCTACCCGCATAGGCCTGAATGGCGGGTAGACCTGGCCTCCGCCCGCCGGAGGCCCGGTCTACCCGCATAGGCCTGAATGGCGGGTAGACCTGGCCTCCGGGCCTCCGGCCTGCCCGGCCTGGAGACCCCGCCGCTTCCCCCCGGGAAGAACACTCCCTCCGGGGCTTAATTTTCCACAGTGGGGGGGGGCGTCCCCGGGGCTTAAGGATCCGCTTCCCCTGGCCGGGGCTCCCACCTCCCTTCCCGGGCTTAAGGCCCCGCCGGCAGGCAGGCAGGCAGGCAGGGGAAGGGACCGAGTCGGGAGCGGAGGCCCGGTCTACCCGCCATAGAGGCCTATGGGGGTAGACCAGGCCTCCGCCCGCCGGAGGCCCGGTCTACCCGCATAGGCCTGAATGGCGGGTAGACCTGGCCTCCGCCCGCCGGAGGCCCGGTCTACCCGCATAGGCCTGAATGGCGGGTAGACCTGGCCTCCGCCCCCCGGAGGCCCGGTCTACCCGCATAGGCCTGAATGGCGGGTAGACCTGGCCTCCGCCCCCCGGAGGCCCGGTCTACCCGCATAGGCCTGAATGGCGGGTAGACCTGGCCTCCGCCCCCCGGAGGCCCGGTCTACCCGCATAGGCCTGCATGGGGGTAGACCTGGCCTCCGCCCGCCGGGTAGACCTGGCCTCCGGGCCTCCGTCCGGCCGGGGCTGGAGACGCCGCCGCTTCCCCCCGGGAAGAACACTCCCTCCGGGGCTTAATTTTCCACAGTGGGTGGGGGGGGCGTCCCCGGGGCTTAAGGATCCGCTTCCCCTGGCCGGGGCTCCCACCTCCCTTCCCGGGCTTAAGGCCCCGCCGGCAGGCAGGCTGGGGAAGGGACCGAGTGGGGAGCGGAGGCCCGGTCTACCCGCCATAGAGGCCTATGGGGGTAGACCTGGCCTCCGCCCGCCGGAGGCCCGGTCTACCCGCATAGGCCTGAATGGCGGGTAGACCTGGCCTCCGCCCGCCGGAGGCCCGGTCTACCCGCATAGGCCTGAATGGCGGGTAGACCTGGCCTCCGCTCGCCGGGTAGACCTGGCCTCCGGGCCTCCAGCCGGCCCGGCCTGGAGACCCCGCCGCTTCCCCCCGGGAAGAACACTCCCTCCGGGGCTTAATTTTCCACAGTGGGAGGGGGGGCGTCCCCGGGGCTTAAGGATCCGCTTCCCCTGGCCGGGGCTCCCACCTCCCTTCCCGGGCTTAAGGCCCCGCCGGCAGGCAGGCAGGCAGGCTGGGGAAGGGACCGAGTGGGGAGCGGAGGCCCGGTCTACCCGCCATAGAGGCCTATGGGGGTAGACCTGGCCTCCGCCCGCCGGAGGCCCGGTCTACCCGCATAGGCCTGAATGGCGGGTAGACCTGGCCTCCGCCCGCCGGAGGCCCGGTCTACCCGCATAGGCCTGAATGGCGGGTAGACCTGGCCTCCGCCCGCCGGAGGCCCGGTCTACCCGCATAGGCCTGAATGGCGGGTAGACCTGGCCTCCGGGCCTCCGGCCTGCCCGGCCTGGAGACCCCGCCGCTTCCCCCCGGGAAGAACACTCCCTCCGGGGCTTAATTTTCCACAGTGGGGGGGGGCGTCCCCGGGGCTTAAGGATCCGCTTCCCCTGGCCGGGGCTCCCACCTCCCTTCCCGGGCTTAAGGCCCCGCCGGCAGGCAGGCAGGCAGGCTGGGGAAGGGACCGAGTGGGGAGCGGAGGCCCGGTCTACCCGCCATAGAGGCCTATGGGGGTAGACCTGGCCTCCGCCCGCCGGAGGCCCGGTCTACCCGCATAGGCCTGAATGGCGGGTAGACCTGGCCTCCGCCCCCCGGAGGCCCGGTCTACCCGCATAGGCCTGAATGGCGGGTAGACCTGGCCTCCGCCCCCCGGAGGCCCGGTCTACCCGCATAGGCCTGCATGGGGGTAGACCTGGCCTCCGCCCGCCGGGTAGACCTGGCCTCCGGGCCTCCGTCCGGCCGGGGCTGGAGACGCCGCCGCTTCCCCCCGGGAAGAACACTCCCTCCGGGGCTTAATTTTCCACAGTGGGTGGGGGGGGGCGTCCCCGGGGCTTAAGGATCCGCTTCCCCTGGCCGGGGCTCCCACCTCCCTTCCCTGGCTTAAGGCCCCGCCGGCAGGCAGGCAGGCAGGCTGGGGAAGGGACCGAGTGGGGAGCGGAGGCCCGGTCTACCCGCCATAGAGGCCTATGGGGGTAGACCTGGCCTCCGCCCGCCGGAGGCCCGGTCTACCCGCATAGGCCTGAATGGCGGGTAGACCTGGCCTCCGCCCGCCGGAGGCCCGGTCTACCCGCATAGGCCTGAATGGCGGGTAGACCTGGCCTCCGCCCGCCGGAGGCCCGGTCTACCCGCATAGGCCTGAATGGCGGGTAGACCTGGCCTCCGGGCCTCCGGCCTGCCCGGCCTGGAGACCCCGCCGCTTCCCCCCGGGAAGAACACTCCCTCCGGGGCTTAATTTTCCACAGTGGGGGGGGGCGTCCCCGGGGCTTAAGGATCCGCTTCCCCTGGCCGGGGCTCCCACCTCCCTTCCCGGGCTTAAGGCCCCGCCGGCAGGCAGGCAGGCAGGCAGGGGAAGGGACCGAGTCGGGAGCGGAGGCCCGGTCTACCCGCCATAGAGGCCTATGGGGGTAGACCAGGCCTCCGCCCGCCGGAGGCCCGGTCTACCCGCATAGGCCTGAATGGCGGGTAGACCTGGCCTCCGCCCGCCGGAGGCCCGGTCTACCCGCATAGGCCTGAATGGCGGGTAGACCTGGCCTCCGCCCGCCGGAGGCCCGGTCTACCCGCATAGGCCTGAATGGCGGGTAGACCTGGCCTCCGCCCCCCGGAGGCCCGGTCTACCCGCATAGGCCTGAATGGCGGGTAGACCTGGCCTCCGCCCCCCGGAGGCCCGGTCTACCCGCATAGGCCTGCATGGGGGTAGACCTGGCCTCCGCCCGCCGGGTAGACCTGGCCTCCGGGCCTCCGTCCGGCCGGGGCTGGAGACGCCGCCGCTTCCCCCCGGGAAGAACACTCCCTCCGGGGCTTAATTTTCCACAGTGGGTGGGGGGGGGCGTCCCCGGGGCTTAAGGATCCGCTTCCCCTGGCCGGGGCTCCCACCTCCCTTCCCGGGCTTAAGGCCCCGCCGGCAGGCAGGCTGGGGAAGGGACCGAGTGGGGAGCGGAGGCCCGGTCTACCCGCCATAGAGGCCTATGGGGGTAGACCTGGCCTCCGCCCGCCGGAGGCCCGGTCTACCCGCATAGGCCTGAATGGCGGGTAGACCTGGCCTCCGCCCGCCGGAGGCCCGGTCTACCCGCATAGGCCTGAATGGCGGGTAGACCTGGCCTCCGCTCGCCGGGTAGACCTGGCCTCCGGGCCTCCAGCCGGCCCGGCCTGGAGACCCCGCCGCTTCCCCCCGGGAAGAACACTCCCTCCGGGGCTTAATTTTCCACAGTGGGAGGGGGGGCGTCCCCGGGGCTTAAGGATCCGCTTCCCCTGGCCGGGGCTCCCACCTCCCTTCCCGGGCTTAAGGCCCCGCCGGCAGGCAGGCAGGCAGGCTGGGGAAGGGACCGAGTGGGGAGCGGAGGCCCGGTCTACCCGCCATAGAGGCCTATGGGGGTAGACCTGGCCTCCGCCCGCCGGAGGCCCGGTCTACCCGCATAGGCCTGAATGGCGGGTAGACCTGGCCTCCGCCCGCCGGAGGCCCGGTCTACCCGCATAGGCCTGAATGGCGGGTAGACCTGGCCTCCGCCCGCCGGAGGCCCGGTCTACCCGCATAGGCCTGAATGGCGGGTAGACCTGGCCTCCGGGCCTCCGGCCTGCCCGGCCTGGAGACCCCGCCGCTTCCCCCCGGGAAGAACACTCCCTCCGGGGCTTAATTTTCCACAGTGGGGGGGGGCGTCCCCGGGGCTTAAGGATCCGCTTCCCCTGGCCGGGGCTCCCACCTCCCTTCCCGGGCTTAAGGCCCCGCCGGCAGGCAGGCAGGCAGGCTGGGGAAGGGACCGAGTCGGGAGCGGAGGCCCGGTCTACCCGCCATAGAGGCCTATGGGGGTAGACCAGGCCTCCGCCCGCCGGAGGCCCGGTCTACCCGCATAGGCCTGAATGGCGGGTAGACCTGGCCTCCGCCCGCCGGAGGCCCGGTCTACCCGCATAGGCCTGAATGGCGGGTAGACCTGGCCTCCGCCCGCCGGAGGCCCGGTCTACCCGCATAGGCCTGAATGGCGGGTAGACCTGGCCTCCGCCCCCCGGAGGCCCGGTCTACCCGCATAGGCCTGAATGGCGGGTAGACCTGGCCTCCGCCCCCCGGAGGCCCGGTCTACCCGCATAGGCCTGCATGGGGGTAGACCTGGCCTCCGCCCGCCGGGTAGACCTGGCCTCCGGGCCTCCGTCCGGCCGGGGCTGGAGACGCCGCCGCTTCCCCCCGGGAAGAACACTCCCTCCGGGGCTTAATTTTCCACAGTGGGTGGGGGGGGCGTCCCCGGGGCTTAAGGATCCGCTTCCCCTGGCCGGGGCTCCCACCTCCCTTCCCGGGCTTAAGGCCCCGCCGGCAGGCAGGCTGGGGAAGGGACCGAGTGGGGAGCGGAGGCCCGGTCTACCCGCCATAGAGGCCTATGGGGGTAGACCTGGCCTCCGCCCGCCGGAGGCCCGGTCTACCCGCATAGGCCTGAATGGCGGGTAGACCTGGCCTCCGCCCGCCGGAGGCCCGGTCTACCCGCATAGGCCTGAATGGCGGGTAGACCTGGCCTCCGCTCGCCGGAGGCCCGGTCTACCCGCATAGGCCTGAATGGCGGGTAGACCTGGCCTCCGCCCGCCGGAGGCCCGGTCTACCCGCATAGGCCTGAATGGCGGGTAGACCTGGCCTCCGCCCCCCGGAGGCCCGGTCTACCCGCATAGGCCTGAATGGCGGGTAGACCTGGCCTCCGCCCCCCGGAGGCCCGGTCTACCCGCATAGGCCTGAATGGCGGGTAGACCTGGCCTCCGCCCCCCGGAGGTCCGGTCTACCCGCCTAGGCCTGAATGGCGGGTAGACCTGGCCTCCGCCCGCCGGGTAGACCTGGCCTCCGGGCCTCCGTCCGGCCGGGGCTGGAGACGCCGCCGCTTCCCCCCGGGAAGAACACTCCCTCCGGGGCTTAATTTTCCACAGTGGGAGGGGGGGCGTCCCCGGGGCTTAAGGATCCGCTTCCCCTGGCCGGGGCTCCCACCTCCCTTCCCGGGCTTAAGGCCCCGCCGGCAGGCAGGCAGGCAGGCTGGGGAAGGGACCGAGTGGGGAGCGGAGGCCCGGTCTACCCGCCATAGAGGCCTATGGGGGTAGACCTGGCCTCCGCCCGCCGGAGGCCCGGTCTACCCGCATAGGCCTGAATGGTGGGTAGACCTGGCCTCCGCCCGCCGGAGGCCCGGTCTACCCGCATAGGCCTGAATGGCGGGTAGACCGGGCCTCCGCCCGCCGGGTAGACCTGGCCTCCGCCCGCCGGGTAGACCTGGCCTCCGGGCCTCCGGCCGGCCGGGCCTGGAGACGCCGCCGCTTCCCCCCCGGGAGGACACCCGCCCCCGGGCTTAATTTTCCAGTCGGGGGGGGGGGGGTGTTGGCGCACCCCGGGGCTTAAGGCTCCCCTTCCCCGAGCCGAGCCACCCCCCCCCTTCCCGGGCTTAATGCACGGCTCACCCCGTGGAGGTAGGCCTCTGGTGGAGGGAAGCGGGCAGGCGGGCAGGCCAGGGGCTGACGAAAGCTCCACCAACCTCTTCCTGCTGCTGCTGCTACTGCCAGCCTGCCTGGCTGAACTGTTTCCAGCCAGGGTGACATCACAGTAGGGCAGGCAGGGCACCTGGCTGCTGCTGCTGCTGCCAGCCTGCCTACCTGGCTGAACTGTTTCCAGCCAGGGTGACATCACAGTAGGGCAGGCAGGACCCATGGCTGCTGCTGCCAGAAGCCAGCCCTGCCTGCCTGGCTGAACTGTTTCCAGCCAGGGTGACATCACAGTAGGGCAGGCAGGACCATTGGCTGCTGCTGCTGGAAGCAGTGGTGCCTGCCTGCCTGCCCGCCTGAACTGTTTCCACCCAGGGCGATCTCACACGACAGCAGGCCGGGCAGAGTCCGGAACGGCGGCCCGGTCTACCCGCCCTAGCCGGCAAGGGAGGTAGACCTGGCCTCCGCCCCTCGGAGGCCCGGTCTACCCGCCCCAGAAGGCTAGGGAGGTAGACCGGGCCTCCGGAGGCCACCGGCTGCTATGGAGGTAGACCGGGCCTCCGGCCGTCGGAGGCCCGGTCTACCCGCCCCGGAAGGCTAGGGAGGGAGACCGGGCCTCCGGAGGCCACCGGCTGCTATGGAGGTAGACCGGGCCTCCGGCCGTCGGAGGCCCGGTCTACCCGCCCCAGAAGGCTAGGGAGGGAGACCGGGCCTCCGGAGGCCACCGGCTGCTATGGAGGTAGACCGGGCCTCCGGCCGTCGGAGGCCCGGTCTACCCGCCCCGGAAGCCCCGCGGAGGTAGACCGGGCCTCCGGAGGCCACCGGCTGCTATGGAGGTAGACCGGGCCTCCGGCCGTCGGAGGCCCGGTCTACCCGCCCCGGAAGGCTAGGGAGGTAGACCGGGCCTCCGGCCGTCGGAGGCCCGGTCTACCCGCCCCGGAAGCCCCGCGGAGGTAGACCGGGCCTCCGCCCGCCGCTCGAGCGGCAGAGTGCGGGGCGGAGGCCCGGTCTACCCGCGCGGGAGCCAGCGGGTAGACCGCCCCTCCTCCTCCGGGGCTCGGAAGTCCGGAAGGGGAGCAGACCGAGCGGTGCGCCGGGCTTTCGGTTCCAGAGACCCGGCCACATTTCCCGGTCGCCCCCGGTCCCGGTACGGATCCCCGGGCCGCCCCCTCCGGCTCGGGTGTCCGCGCGGAGATTTATGGCGACAGGCTTTTCAGGACCCTCGGACAACCGGACCGGCCTCACCGACTTTCGCGCCCGCCCGGGAAGACCCCCGAGGCGGCCACGGAGGGCGCGGCCGACCCCCGGTCCGCTCCGAGCAGCGGCGGGCGGCCCCCCGAGTCCCCCGCGGGTGGGGACGAAGGGGTGGGGAGTGTGCCCGGCGTCGGGTGGCCCCGCGCCCCGGGTCCCGGAAAAGTTCCGAGCGGCCCCCTCGCCCGGCGCTACGCCATCAAGGCCGGGAGAGGGGTGGGGACGTCCCCCCGGGGACGACCCCGCGCTCGGCGGCGGTGGGCGCGGGCCCGCCGCCGGGTCGACCGCGGGCTGAGATCGAGACTGGCTCTCTGCCGCCGGGGCTCGGAAGTCTGGAAGGGGAGCAGA
>NW_026513655.1:0-17711 GCF_027244095.1 Hemicordylus capensis | reverse complement strand
GGAAGCGGCGGCGTCTCCAGCCCCGGCCGGACGGAGGCCCGGAGGCCAGGTCTACCCGGCGGGCGGAGGCCAGGTCTACCCGCCATTCAGGCCTAGGCGGGTAGACCGGACCTCCGGGGGGCGGAGGCCAGGTCTACCCGCCATTCAGGCCTATGCGGGTAGACCGGGCCTCCGGGGGGCGGAGGCCAGGTCTACCCGCCATTCAGGCCTATGCGGGTAGACCGGGCCTCCGGGGGGCGGAGGCCAGGTCTACCCGCCATTCAGGCCTATGCGGGTAGACCGGGCCTCCGGCGGGCGGAGGCCAGGTCTACCCGCCATTCAGGCCTATGCGGGTAGACCGGGCCTCCGGCGAGCGGAGGCCAGGTCTACCCGCCATTCAGGCCTATGCGGGTAGACCGGGCCTCCGGCGGGCGGAGGCCAGGTCTACCCGCCATTCAGGCCTATGCGGGTAGACCGGGCCTCCGGCGGGCGGAGGCCAGGTCTACCCCCATAGGCCTCTATGGCGGGTAGACCGGGCCTCCGCTCCCCACTCGGTCCCTTCCCCAGCCTGCCTGCCGGCGGGGCCTTAAGCCCGGGAAGGGAGGTGGGAGCCCCGGCCAGGGGAAGCGGATCCTTAAGCCCCGGGGACGCCCCCCCCACCCACTGTGGAAAATTAAGCCCCGGAGGGAGTGTTCTTCCCGGGGGGAAGCGGCGGCGTCTCCAGCCCCGGCCGGACGGAGGCCCGGAGGCCAGGTCTACCCGGCGGGCGGAGGCCAGGTCTACCCCCATGCAGGCCTATGCGGGTAGACCGGGCCTCCGGGGGGCGGAGGCCAGGTCTACCCGCCATTCAGGCCTATGCGGGTAGACCGGGCCTCCGGGGGGCGGAGGCCAGGTCTACCCGCCATTCAGGCCTATGCGGGTAGACCGGGCCTCCGGCGGGCGGAGGCCAGGTCTACCCGCCATTCAGGCCTATGCGGGTAGACCGGGCCTCCGGCGGGCGGAGGCCAGGTCTACCCGCCATTCAGGCCTATGCGGGTAGACCGGGCCTCCGGCGGGCGGAGGCCTGGTCTACCCCCATAGGCCTCTATGGCGGGTAGACCGGGCCTCCGCTCCCGACTCGGTCCCTTCCCCAGCCTGCCTGCCTGCCTGCCGGCGGGGCCTTAAGCCCGGGAAGGGAGGTGGGAGCCCCGGCCAGGGGAAGCGGATCCTTAAGCCCCGGGGACGCCCCCCCCCACTGTGGAAAATTAAGCCCCGGAGGGAGTGTTCTTCCCGGGGGGAAGCGGCGGGGTCTCCAGGCCGGGCAGGCCGGAGGCCCGGAGGCCAGGTCTACCCGCCATTCAGGCCTATGCGGGTAGACCGGGCCTCCGGCGGGCGGAGGCCAGGTCTACCCGCCATTCAGGCCTATGCGGGTAGACCGGGCCTCCGGCGGGCGGAGGCCAGGTCTACCCGCCATTCAGGCCTATGCGGGTAGACCGGGCCTCCGGCGGGCGGAGGCCAGGTCTACCCCCATAGGCCTCTATGGCGGGTAGACCGGGCCTCCGCTCCCCACTCGGTCCCTTCCCCAGCCTGCCTGCCTGCCTGCCGGCGGGGCCTTAAGCCCGGGAAGGGAGGTGGGAGCCCCGGCCAGGGGAAGCGGATCCTTAAGCCCCGGGGACGCCCCCCCTCCCACTGTGGAAAATTAAGCCCCGGAGGGAGTGTTCTTCCCGGGGGGAAGCGGCGGGGTCTCCAGGCCGGGCCGGCTGGAGGCCCGGAGGCCAGGTCTACCCGGCGAGCGGAGGCCAGGTCTACCCGCCATTCAGGCCTATGCGGGTAGACCGGGCCTCCGGCGGGCGGAGGCCAGGTCTACCCGCCATTCAGGCCTATGCGGGTAGACCGGGCCTCCGGCGGGCGGAGGCCAGGTCTACCCCCATAGGCCTCTATGGCGGGTAGACCGGGCCTCCGCTCCCCACTCGGTCCCTTCCCCAGCCTGCCTGCCGGCGGGGCCTTAAGCCCGGGAAGGGAGGTGGGAGCCCCGGCCAGGGGAAGCGGATCCTTAAGCCCCGGGGACGCCCCCCCCCACCCACTGTGGAAAATTAAGCCCCGGAGGGAGTGTTCTTCCCGGGGGGAAGCGGCGGCGTCTCCAGCCCCGGCCGGACGGAGGCCCGGAGGCCAGGTCTACCCGGCGGGCGGAGGCCAGGTCTACCCCCATGCAGGCCTATGCGGGTAGACCGGGCCTCCGGGGGGCGGAGGCCAGGTCTACCCGCCATTCAGGCCTATGCGGGTAGACCGGGCCTCCGGGGGGCGGAGGCCAGGTCTACCCGCCATTCAGGCCTATGCGGGTAGACCGGGCCTCCGGCGGGCGGAGGCCAGGTCTACCCGCCATTCAGGCCTATGCGGGTAGACCGGGCCTCCGGCGGGCGGAGGCCAGGTCTACCCGCCATTCAGGCCTATGCGGGTAGACCGGGCCTCCGGCGGGCGGAGGCCTGGTCTACCCCCATAGGCCTCTATGGCGGGTAGACCGGGCCTCCGCTCCCGACTCGGTCCCTTCCCCTGCCTGCCTGCCTGCCTGCCGGCGGGGCCTTAAGCCCGGGAAGGGAGGTGGGAGCCCCGGCCAGGGGAAGCGGATCCTTAAGCCCCGGGGACGCCCCCCCCCACTGTGGAAAATTAAGCCCCGGAGGGAGTGTTCTTCCCGGGGGGAAGCGGCGGGGTCTCCAGGCCGGGCAGGCCGGAGGCCCGGAGGCCAGGTCTACCCGCCATTCAGGCCTATGCGGGTAGACCGGGCCTCCGGCGGGCGGAGGCCAGGTCTACCCGCCATTCAGGCCTATGCGGGTAGACCGGGCCTCCGGCGGGCGGAGGCCAGGTCTACCCGCCATTCAGGCCTATGCGGGTAGACCGGGCCTCCGGCGGGCGGAGGCCAGGTCTACCCCCATAGGCCTCTATGGCGGGTAGACCGGGCCTCCGCTCCCCACTCGGTCCCTTCCCCAGCCTGCCTGCCTGCCTGCCGGCGGGGCCTTAAGCCGGGAAGGGAGGTGGGAGCCCCGGCCAGGGGAAGCGGATCCTTAAGCCCCGGGGACGCCCCCCCTCCCACTGTGGAAAATTAAGCCCCGGAGGGAGTGTTCTTCCCGGGGGGAAGCGGCGGGGTCTCCAGGCCGGGCCGGCTGGAGGCCCGGAGGCCAGGTCTACCCGGCGAGCGGAGGCCAGGTCTACCCGCCATTCAGGCCTATGCGGGTAGACCGGGCCTCCGGCGGGCGGAGGCCAGGTCTACCCGCCATTCAGGCCTATGCGGGTAGACCGGGCCTCCGGCGGGCGGAGGCCAGGTCTACCCCCATAGGCCTCTATGGCGGGTAGACCGGGCCTCCGCTCCCCACTCGGTCCCTTCCCCAGCCTGCCTGCCGGCGGGGCCTTAAGCCCGGGAAGGGAGGTGGGAGCCCCGGCCAGGGGAAGCGGATCCTTAAGCCCCGGGGACGCCCCCCCCCACCCACTGTGGAAAATTAAGCCCCGGAGGGAGTGTTCTTCCCGGGGGGAAGCGGCGGCGTCTCCAGCCCCGGCCGGACGGAGGCCCGGAGGCCAGGTCTACCCGGCGGGCGGAGGCCAGGTCTACCCCCATGCAGGCCTATGCGGGTAGACCGGGCCTCCGGGGGGCGGAGGCCAGGTCTACCCGCCATTCAGGCCTATGCGGGTAGACCGGGCCTCCGGGGGGCGGAGGCCAGGTCTACCCGCCATTCAGGCCTATGCGGGTAGACCGGGCCTCCGGCGGGCGGAGGCCAGGTCTACCCGCCATTCAGGCCTATGCGGGTAGACCGGGCCTCCGGCGGGCGGAGGCCAGGTCTACCCGCCATTCAGGCCTATGCGGGTAGACCGGGCCTCCGGCGGGCGGAGGCCTGGTCTACCCCCATAGGCCTCTATGGCGGGTAGACCGGGCCTCCGCTCCCGACTCGGTCCCTTCCCCTGCCTGCCTGCCTGCCTGCCGGCGGGGCCTTAAGCCCGGGAAGGGAGGTGGGAGCCCCGGCCAGGGGAAGCGGATCCTTAAGCCCCGGGGACGCCCCCCCCCACTGTGGAAAATTAAGCCCCGGAGGGAGTGTTCTTCCCGGGGGGAAGCGGCGGGGTCTCCAGGCCGGGCAGGCCGGAGGCCCGGAGGCCAGGTCTACCCGCCATTCAGGCCTATGCGGGTAGACCGGGCCTCCGGCGGGCGGAGGCCAGGTCTACCCGCCATTCAGGCCTATGCGGGTAGACCGGGCCTCCGGCGGGCGGAGGCCAGGTCTACCCGCCATTCAGGCCTATGCGGGTAGACCGGGCCTCCGGCGGGCGGAGGCCAGGTCTACCCCCATAGGCCTCTATGGCGGGTAGACCGGGCCTCCGCTCCCCACTCGGTCCCTTCCCCAGCCTGCCTGCCTGCCTGCCGGCGGGGCCTTAAGCCCGGGAAGGGAGGTGGGAGCCCCGGCCAGGGGAAGCGGATCCTTAAGCCCCGGGGACGCCCCCCCCCCACCCACTGTGGAAAATTAAGCCCCGGAGGGAGTGTTCTTCCCGGGGGGAAGCGGCGGCGTCTCCAGCCCCGGCCGGACGGAGGCCCGGAGGCCAGGTCTACCCGGCGGGCGGAGGCCAGGTCTACCCCCATGCAGGCCTATGCGGGTAGACCGGGCCTCCGGGGGGCGGAGGCCAGGTCTACCCGCCATTCAGGCCTATGCGGGTAGACCGGGCCTCCGGGGGGCGGAGGCCAGGTCTACCCGCCATTCAGGCCTATGCGGGTAGACCGGGCCTCCGGCGGGCGGAGGCCAGGTCTACCCCCATAGGCCTCTATGGCGGGTAGACCGGGCCTCCGCTCCCCACTCGGTCCCTTCCCCAGCCTGCCTGCCTGCCTGCCGGCGGGGCCTTAAGCCCGGGAAGGGAGGTGGGAGCCCCGGCCAGGGGAAGCGGATCCTTAAGCCCCGGGGACGCCCCCCCCCACTGTGGAAAATTAAGCCCCGGAGGGAGTGTTCTTCCCGGGGGGAAGCGGCGGGGTCTCCAGGCCGGGCAGGCCGGAGGCCCGGAGGCCAGGTCTACCCGCCATTCAGGCCTATGCGGGTAGACCGGGCCTCCGGCGGGCGGAGGCCAGGTCTACCCGCCATTCAGGCCTATGCGGGTAGACCGGGCCTCCGGCGGGCGGAGGCCAGGTCTACCCGCCATTCAGGCCTATGCGGGTAGACCGGGCCTCCGGCGGGCGGAGGCCAGGTCTACCCCCATAGGCCTCTATGGCGGGTAGACCGGGCCTCCGCTCCCCACTCGGTCCCTTCCCCAGCCTGCCTGCCTGCCTGCCGGCGGGGCCTTAAGCCCGGGAAGGGAGGTGGGAGCCCCGGCCAGGGGAAGCGGATCCTTAAGCCCCGGGGACGCCCCCCCTCCCACTGTGGAAAATTAAGCCCCGGAGGGAGTGTTCTTCCCGGGGGGAAGCGGCGGGGTCTCCAGGCCGGGCCGGCTGGAGGCCCGGAGGCCAGGTCTACCCGGCGAGCGGAGGCCAGGTCTACCCGCCATTCAGGCCTATGCGGGTAGACCGGGCCTCCGGCGGGCGGAGGCCAGGTCTACCCGCCATTCAGGCCTATGCGGGTAGACCGGGCCTCCGGCGGGCGGAGGCCAGGTCTACCCCCATAGGCCTCTATGGCGGGTAGACCGGGCCTCCGCTCCCCACTCGGTCCCTTCCCCAGCCTGCCTGCCGGCGGGGCCTTAAGCCCGGGAAGGGAGGTGGGAGCCCCGGCCAGGGGAAGCGGATCCTTAAGCCCCGGGGACGCCCCCCCCACCCACTGTGGAAAATTAAGCCCCGGAGGGAGTGTTCTTCCCGGGGGGAAGCGGCGGCGTCTCCAGCCCCGGCCGGACGGAGGCCCGGAGGCCAGGTCTACCCGGCGGGCGGAGGCCAGGTCTACCCCCATGCAGGCCTATGCGGGTAGACCGGGCCTCCGGGGGGCGGAGGCCAGGTCTACCCGCCATTCAGGCCTATGCGGGTAGACCGGGCCTCCGGGGGGCGGAGGCCAGGTCTACCCGCCATTCAGGCCTATGCGGGTAGACCGGGCCTCCGGGGGGCGGAGGCCAGGTCTACCCGCCATTCAGGCCTATGCGGGTAGACCGGGCCTCCGGCGGGCGGAGGCCAGGTCTACCCGCCATTCAGGCCTATGCGGGTAGACCGGGCCTCCGGCGGGCGGAGGCCTGGTCTACCCCCATAGGCCTCTATGGCGGGTAGACCGGGCCTCCGCTCCCGACTCGGTCCCTTCCCCTGCCTGCCTGCCTGCCTGCCGGCGGGGCCTTAAGCCCGGGAAGGGAGGTGGGAGCCCCGGCCAGGGGAAGCGGATCCTTAAGCCCCGGGGACGCCCCCCCCCACTGTGGAAAATTAAGCCCCGGAGGGAGTGTTCTTCCCGGGGGGAAGCGGCGGGGTCTCCAGGCCGGGCAGGCCGGAGGCCCGGAGGCCAGGTCTACCCGCCATTCAGGCCTATGCGGGTAGACCGGGCCTCCGGCGGGCGGAGGCCAGGTCTACCCGCCATTCAGGCCTATGCGGGTAGACCGGGCCTCCGGCGGGCGGAGGCCAGGTCTACCCGCCATTCAGGCCTATGCGGGTAGACCGGGCCTCCGGCGGGCGGAGGCCAGGTCTACCCCCATAGGCCTCTATGGCGGGTAGACCGGGCCTCCGCTCCCCACTCGGTCCCTTCCCCAGCCTGCCTGCCTGCCTGCCGGCGGGGCCTTAAGCCCGGGAAGGGAGGTGGGAGCCCCGGCCAGGGGAAGCGGATCCTTAAGCCCCGGGGACGCCCCCCCTCCCACTGTGGAAAATTAAGCCCCGGAGGGAGTGTTCTTCCCGGGGGGAAGCGGCGGGGTCTCCAGGCCGGGCCGGCTGGAGGCCCGGAGGCCAGGTCTACCCGGCGAGCGGAGGCCAGGTCTACCCGCCATTCAGGCCTATGCGGGTAGACCGGGCCTCCGGCGGGCGGAGGCCAGGTCTACCCGCCATTCAGGCCTATGCGGGTAGACCGGGCCTCCGGCGGGCGGAGGCCAGGTCTACCCCCATAGGCCTCTATGGCGGGTAGACCGGGCCTCCGCTCCCCACTCGGTCCCTTCCCCAGCCTGCCTGCCGGCGGGGCCTTAAGCCCGGGAAGGGAGGTGGGAGCCCCGGCCAGGGGAAGCGGATCCTTAAGCCCCGGGGACGCCCCCCCCCACCCACTGTGGAAAATTAAGCCCCGGAGGGAGTGTTCTTCCCGGGGGGAAGCGGCGGCGTCTCCAGCCCCGGCCGGACGGAGGCCCGGAGGCCAGGTCTACCCGGCGGGCGGAGGCCAGGTCTACCCCCATGCAGGCCTATGCGGGTAGACCGGGCCTCCGGGGGGCGGAGGCCAGGTCTACCCGCCATTCAGGCCTATGCGGGTAGACCGGGCCTCCGGGGGGCGGAGGCCAGGTCTACCCGCCATTCAGGCCTATGCGGGTAGACCGGGCCTCCGGCGGGCGGAGGCCAGGTCTACCCGCCATTCAGGCCTATGCGGGTAGACCGGGCCTCCGGCGGGCGGAGGCCAGGTCTACCCGCCATTCAGGCCTATGCGGGTAGACCGGGCCTCCGGCGGGCGGAGGCCTGGTCTACCCCCATAGGCCTCTATGGCGGGTAGACCGGGCCTCCGCTCCCGACTCGGTCCCTTCCCCTGCCTGCCTGCCTGCCTGCCGGCGGGGCCTTAAGCCCGGGAAGGGAGGTGGGAGCCCCGGCCAGGGGAAGCGGATCCTTAAGCCCCGGGGACGCCCCCCCCCACTGTGGAAAATTAAGCCCCGGAGGGAGTGTTCTTCCCGGGGGGAAGCGGCGGGGTCTCCAGGCCGGGCAGGCCGGAGGCCCGGAGGCCAGGTCTACCCGCCATTCAGGCCTATGCGGGTAGACCGGGCCTCCGGCGGGCGGAGGCCAGGTCTACCCGCCATTCAGGCCTATGCGGGTAGACCGGGCCTCCGGCGGGCGGAGGCCAGGTCTACCCGCCATTCAGGCCTATGCGGGTAGACCGGGCCTCCGGCGGGCGGAGGCCAGGTCTACCCCCATAGGCCTCTATGGCGGGTAGACCGGGCCTCCGCTCCCCACTCGGTCCCTTCCCCAGCCTGCCTGCCTGCCTGCCGGCGGGGCCTTAAGCCCGGGAAGGGAGGTGGGAGCCCCGGCCAGGGGAAGCGGATCCTTAAGCCCCGGGGACGCCCCCCCTCCCACTGTGGAAAATTAAGCCCCGGAGGGAGTGTTCTTCCCGGGGGGAAGCGGCGGGGTCTCCAGGCCGGGCCGGCTGGAGGCCCGGAGGCCAGGTCTACCCGGCGAGCGGAGGCCAGGTCTACCCGCCATTCAGGCCTATGCGGGTAGACCGGGCCTCCGGCGGGCGGAGGCCAGGTCTACCCGCCATTCAGGCCTATGCGGGTAGACCGGGCCTCCGGCGGGCGGAGGCCAGGTCTACCCCCATAGGCCTCTATGGCGGGTAGACCGGGCCTCCGCTCCCCACTCGGTCCCTTCCCCAGCCTGCCTGCCGGCGGGGCCTTAAGCCCGGGAAGGGAGGTGGGAGCCCCGGCCAGGGGAAGCGGATCCTTAAGCCCCGGGGACGCCCCCCCCCACCCACTGTGGAAAATTAAGCCCCGGAGGGAGTGTTCTTCCCGGGGGGAAGCGGCGGCGTCTCCAGCCCCGGCCGGACGGAGGCCCGGAGGCCAGGTCTACCCGGCGGGCGGAGGCCAGGTCTACCCCCATGCAGGCCTATGCGGGTAGACCGGGCCTCCGGGGGGCGGAGGCCAGGTCTACCCGCCATTCAGGCCTATGCGGGTAGACCGGGCCTCCGGGGGGCGGAGGCCAGGTCTACCCGCCATTCAGGCCTATGCGGGTAGACCGGGCCTCCGGCGGGCGGAGGCCAGGTCTACCCGCCATTCAGGCCTATGCGGGTAGACCGGGCCTCCGGCGGGCGGAGGCCAGGTCTACCCGCCATTCAGGCCTATGCGGGTAGACCGGGCCTCCGGCGGGCGGAGGCCTGGTCTACCCCCATAGGCCTCTATGGCGGGTAGACCGGGCCTCCGCTCCCGACTCGGTCCCTTCCCCTGCCTGCCTGCCTGCCTGCCGGCGGGGCCTTAAGCCCGGGAAGGGAGGTGGGAGCCCCGGCCAGGGGAAGCGGATCCTTAAGCCCCGGGGACGCCCCCCCCCACTGTGGAAAATTAAGCCCCGGAGGGAGTGTTCTTCCCGGGGGGAAGCGGCGGGGTCTCCAGGCCGGGCAGGCCGGAGGCCCGGAGGCCAGGTCTACCCGCCATTCAGGCCTATGCGGGTAGACCGGGCCTCCGGCGGGCGGAGGCCAGGTCTACCCGCCATTCAGGCCTATGCGGGTAGACCGGGCCTCCGGCGGGCGGAGGCCAGGTCTACCCGCCATTCAGGCCTATGCGGGTAGACCGGGCCTCCGGCGGGCGGAGGCCAGGTCTACCCCCATAGGCCTCTATGGCGGGTAGACCGGGCCTCCGCTCCCCACTCGGTCCCTTCCCCAGCCTGCCTGCCTGCCTGCCGGCGGGGCCTTAAGCCCGGGAAGGGAGGTGGGAGCCCCGGCCAGGGGAAGCGGATCCTTAAGCCCCGGGGACGCCCCCCCCCACCCACTGTGGAAAATTAAGCCCCGGAGGGAGTGTTCTTCCCGGGGGGAAGCGGCGGCGTCTCCAGCCCCGGCCGGACGGAGGCCCGGAGGCCAGGTCTACCCGGCGGGCGGAGGCCAGGTCTACCCCCATGCAGGCCTATGCGGGTAGACCGGGCCTCCGGGGGGCGGAGGCCAGGTCTACCCGCCATTCAGGCCTATGCGGGTAGACCGGGCCTCCGGGGGGCGGAGGCCAGGTCTACCCGCCATTCAGGCCTATGCGGGTAGACCGGGCCTCCGGCGGGCGGAGGCCAGGTCTACCCCCATAGGCCTCTATGGCGGGTAGACCGGGCCTCCGCTCCCCACTCGGTCCCTTCCCCAGCCTGCCTGCCTGCCTGCCGGCGGGGCCTTAAGCCCGGGAAGGGAGGTGGGAGCCCCGGCCAGGGGAAGCGGATCCTTAAGCCCCGGGGACGCCCCCCCCCACTGTGGAAAATTAAGCCCCGGAGGGAGTGTTCTTCCCGGGGGGAAGCGGCGGGGTCTCCAGGCCGGGCAGGCCGGAGGTCCGGAGGCCAGGTCTACCCGCCATTCAGGCCTATGCGGGTAGACCGGGCCTCCGGCGGGCGGAGGCCAGGTCTACCCGCCATTCAGGCCTATGCGGGTAGACCGGGCCTCCGGCGGGCGGAGGCCAGGTCTACCCGCCATTCAGGCCTATGCGGGTAGACCGGGCCTCCGGCGGGCGGAGGCCAGGTCTACCCCCATAGGCCTCTATGGCGGGTAGACCGGGCCTCCGCTCCCCACTCGGTCCCTTCCCCAGCCTGCCTGCCTGCCTGCCGGCGGGGCCTTAAGCCCGGGAAGGGAGGTGGGAGCCCCGGCCAGGGGAAGCGGATCCTTAAGCCCCGGGGACGCCCCCCCTCCCACTGTGGAAAATTAAGCCCCGGAGGGAGTGTTCTTCCCGGGGGGAAGCGGCGGGGTCTCCAGGCCGGGCCGGCTGGAGGCCCGGAGGCCAGGTCTACCCGGCGAGCGGAGGCCAGGTCTACCCGCCATTCAGGCCTATGCGGGTAGACCGGGCCTCCGGCGGGCGGAGGCCAGGTCTACCCGCCATTCAGGCCTATGCGGGTAGACCGGGCCTCCGGCGGGCGGAGGCCAGGTCTACCCCCATAGGCCTCTATGGCGGGTAGACCGGGCCTCCGCTCCCCACTCGGTCCCTTCCCCAGCCTGCCTGCCGGCGGGGCCTTAAGCCCGGGAAGGGAGGTGGGAGCCCCGGCCAGGGGAAGCGGATCCTTAAGCCCCGGGGACGCCCCCCCCCACCCACTGTGGAAAATTAAGCCCCGGAGGGAGTGTTCTTCCCGGGGGGAAGCGGCGGCGTCTCCAGCCCCGGCCGGACGGAGGCCCGGAGGCCAGGTCTACCCGGCGGGCGGAGGCCAGGTCTACCCCCATGCAGGCCTATGCGGGTAGACCGGGCCTCCGGGGGGCGGAGGCCAGGTCTACCCGCCATTCAGGCCTATGCGGGTAGACCGGGCCTCCGGGGGGCGGAGGCCAGGTCTACCCGCCATTCAGGCCTATGCGGGTAGACCGGGCCTCCGGCGGGCGGAGGCCAGGTCTACCCGCCATTCAGGCCTATGCGGGTAGACCGGGCCTCCGGCGGGCGGAGGCCAGGTCTACCCGCCATTCAGGCCTATGCGGGTAGACCGGGCCTCCGGCGGGCGGAGGCCTGGTCTACCCCCATAGGCCTCTATGGCGGGTAGACCGGGCCTCCGCTCCCGACTCGGTCCCTTCCCCTGCCTGCCTGCCTGCCTGCCGGCGGGGCCTTAAGCCCGGGAAGGGAGGTGGGAGCCCCGGCCAGGGGAAGCGGATCCTTAAGCCCCGGGGACGCCCCCCCCCACTGTGGAAAATTAAGCCCCGGAGGGAGTGTTCTTCCCGGGGGGAAGCGGCGGGGTCTCCAGGCCGGGCAGGCCGGAGGCCCGGAGGCCAGGTCTACCCGCCATTCAGGCCTATGCGGGTAGACCGGGCCTCCGGCGGGCGGAGGCCAGGTCTACCCGCCATTCAGGCCTATGCGGGTAGACCGGGCCTCCGGCGGGCGGAGGCCAGGTCTACCCGCCATTCAGGCCTATGCGGGTAGACCGGGCCTCCGGCGGGCGGAGGCCAGGTCTACCCCCATAGGCCTCTATGGCGGGTAGACCGGGCCTCCGCTCCCCACTCGGTCCCTTCCCCAGCCTGCCTGCCTGCCTGCCGGCGGGGCCTTAAGCCCGGGAAGGGAGGTGGGAGCCCCGGCCAGGGGAAGCGGATCCTTAAGCCCCGGGGACGCCCCCCCCCACCCACTGTGGAAAATTAAGCCCCGGAGGGAGTGTTCTTCCCGGGGGGAAGCGGCGGCGTCTCCAGCCCCGGCCGGACGGAGGCCCGGAGGCCAGGTCTACCCGGCGGGCGGAGGCCAGGTCTACCCCCATGCAGGCCTATGCGGGTAGACCGGGCCTCCGGGGGGCGGAGGCCAGGTCTACCCGCCATTCAGGCCTATGCGGGTAGACCGGGCCTCCGGGGGGCGGAGGCCAGGTCTACCCGCCATTCAGGCCTATGCGGGTAGACCGGGCCTCCGGCGGGCGGAGGCCAGGTCTACCCCCATAGGCCTCTATGGCGGGTAGACCGGGCCTCCGCTCCCCACTCGGTCCCTTCCCCAGCCTGCCTGCCTGCCTGCCGGCGGGGCCTTAAGCCCGGGAAGGGAGGTGGGAGCCCCGGCCAGGGGAAGCGGATCCTTAAGCCCCGGGGACGCCCCCCCCCACTGTGGAAAATTAAGCCCCGGAGGGAGTGTTCTTCCCGGGGGGAAGCGGCGGGGTCTCCAGGCCGGGCAGGCCGGAGGCCCGGAGGCCAGGTCTACCCGCCATTCAGGCCTATGCGGGTAGACCGGGCCTCCGGCGGGCGGAGGCCAGGTCTACCCGCCATTCAGGCCTATGCGGGTAGACCGGGCCTCCGGCGGGCGGAGGCCAGGTCTACCCGCCATTCAGGCCTATGCGGGTAGACCGGGCCTCCGGCGGGCGGAGGCCAGGTCTACCCCCATAGGCCTCTATGGCGGGTAGACCGGGCCTCCGCTCCCCACTCGGTCCCTTCCCCAGCCTGCCTGCCTGCCTGCCGGCGGGGCCTTAAGCCCGGGAAGGGAGGTGGGAGCCCCGGCCAGGGGAAGCGGATCCTTAAGCCCCGGGGACGCCCCCCCTCCCACTGTGGAAAATTAAGCCCCGGAGGGAGTGTTCTTCCCGGGGGGAAGCGGCGGGGTCTCCAGGCCGGGCCGGCTGGAGGCCCGGAGGCCAGGTCTACCCGGCGAGCGGAGGCCAGGTCTACCCGCCATTCAGGCCTATGCGGGTAGACCGGGCCTCCGGCGGGCGGAGGCCAGGTCTACCCGCCATTCAGGCCTATGCGGGTAGACCGGGCCTCCGGCGGGCGGAGGCCAGGTCTACCCCCATAGGCCTCTATGGCGGGTAGACCGGGCCTCCGCTCCCCACTCGGTCCCTTCCCCAGCCTGCCTGCCGGCGGGGCCTTAAGCCCGGGAAGGGAGGTGGGAGCCCCGGCCAGGGGAAGCGGATCCTTAAGCCCCGGGGACGCCCCCCCCACCCACTGTGGAAAATTAAGCCCCGGAGGGAGTGTTCTTCCCGGGGGGAAGCGGCGGCGTCTCCAGCCCCGGCCGGACGGAGGCCCGGAGGCCAGGTCTACCCGGCGGGCGGAGGCCAGGTCTACCCCCATGCAGGCCTATGCGGGTAGACCGGGCCTCCGGGGGGCGGAGGCCAGGTCTACCCGCCATTCAGGCCTATGCGGGTAGACCGGGCCTCCGGGGGGCGGAGGCCAGGTCTACCCGCCATTCAGGCCTATGCGGGTAGACCGGGCCTCCGGGGGGCGGAGGCCAGGTCTACCCGCCATTCAGGCCTATGCGGGTAGACCGGGCCTCCGGCGGGCGGAGGCCAGGTCTACCCGCCATTCAGGCCTATGCGGGTAGACCGGGCCTCCGGCGGGCGGAGGCCTGGTCTACCCCCATAGGCCTCTATGGCGGGTAGACCGGGCCTCCGCTCCCGACTCGGTCCCTTCCCCTGCCTGCCTGCCTGCCTGCCGGCGGGGCCTTAAGCCCGGGAAGGGAGGTGGGAGCCCCGGCCAGGGGAAGCGGATCCTTAAGCCCCGGGGACGCCCCCCCCCACTGTGGAAAATTAAGCCCCGGAGGGAGTGTTCTTCCCGGGGGGAAGCGGCGGGGTCTCCAGGCCGGGCAGGCCGGAGGCCCGGAGGCCAGGTCTACCCGCCATTCAGGCCTATGCGGGTAGACCGGGCCTCCGGCGGGCGGAGGCCAGGTCTACCCGCCATTCAGGCCTATGCGGGTAGACCGGGCCTCCGGCGGGCGGAGGCCAGGTCTACCCGCCATTCAGGCCTATGCGGGTAGACCGGGCCTCCGGCGGGCGGAGGCCAGGTCTACCCCCATAGGCCTCTATGGCGGGTAGACCGGGCCTCCGCTCCCCCACTCGGTCCCTTCCCCAGCCTGCCTGCCTGCCTGCCGGCGGGGCCTTAAGCCCGGGAAGGGAGGTGGGAGCCCCGGCCAGGGGAAGCGGATCCTTAAGCCCCGGGGACGCCCCCCCTCCCACTGTGGAAAATTAAGCCCCGGAGGGAGTGTTCTTCCCGGGGGGAAGCGGCGGGGTCTCCAGGCCGGGCCGGCTGGAGGCCCGGAGGCCAGGTCTACCCGGCGAGCGGAGGCCAGGTCTACCCGCCATTCAGGCCTATGCGGGTAGACCGGGCCTCCGGCGGGCGGAGGCCAGGTCTACCCGCCATTCAGGCCTATGCGGGTAGACCGGGCCTCCGGCGGGCGGAGGCCAGGTCTACCCCCATAGGCCTCTATGGCGGGTAGACCGGGCCTCCGCTCCCCACTCGGTCCCTTCCCCAGCCTGCCTGCCGGCGGGGGCCTTAAGCCCGGGAAGGGAGGTGGGAGCCCCGGCCAGGGGAAGCGGATCCTTAAGCCCCGGGGACGCCCCCCCCCACCCACTGTGGAAAATTAAGCCCCGGAGGGAGTGTTCTTCCCGGGGGGAAGCGGCGGCGTCTCCAGCCCCGGCCGGACGGAGGCCCGAGGCCAGGTCTACCCGGCGGGCGGAGGCCAGGTCTACCCCCATGCAGGCCTATGCGGGTAGACCGGGCCTCCGGGGGGCGGAGGCCAGGTCTACCCGCCATTCAGGCCTATGCGGGTAGACCGGGCCTCCGGGGGGCGGAGGCCAGGTCTACCCGCCATTCAGGCCTATGCGGGTAGACCGGGCCTCCGGCGGGCGGAGGCCAGGTCTACCCGCCATTCAGGCCTATGCGGGTAGACCGGGCCTCCGGCGGGCGGAGGCCAGGTCTACCCGCCATTCAGGCCTATGCGGGTAGACCGGGCCTCCGGCGGGCGGAGGCCTGGTCTACCCCCATAGGCCTCTATGGCGGGTAGACCGGGCCTCCGCTCCCGACTCGGTCCCTTCCCCTGCCTGCCTGCCTGCCTGCCGGCGGGGGCCTTAAGCCCGGGAAGGGAGGTGGGAGCCCCGGCCAGGGGAAGCGGATCCTTAAGCCCCGGGGACGCCCCCCCCCACTGTGGAAAATTAAGCCCCGGAGGGAGTGTTCTTCCCGGGGGGAAGCGGCGGGGTCTCCAGGCCGGGCAGGCCGGAGGCCCGGAGGCCAGGTCTACCCGCCATTCAGGCCTATGCGGGTAGACCGGGCCTCCGGCGGGCGGAGGCCAGGTCTACCCGCCATTCAGGCCTATGCGGGTAGACCGGGCCTCCGGCGGGCGGAGGCCAGGTCTACCCGCCATTCAGGCCTATGCGGGTAGACCGGGCCTCCGGCGGGCGGAGGCCAGGTCTACCCCCATAGGCCTCTATGGCGGGTAGACCGGGCCTCCGCTCCCCACTCGGTCCCTTCCCCAGCCTGCCTGCCTGCCTGCCGGCGGGGCCTTAAGCCCGGGAAGGGAGGTGGGAGCCCCGGCCAGGGGAAGCGGATCCTTAAGCCCCGGGGACGCCCCCCCTCCCACTGTGGAAAATTAAGCCCCGGAGGGAGTGTTCTTCCCGGGGGGGAAGCGGCGGGGTCTCCAGGCCGGGCCGGCTGGAGGCCCGGAGGCCAGGTCTACCCGGCGAGCGGAGGCCAGGTCTACCCGCCATTCAGGCCTATGCGGGTAGACCGGGCCTCCGGCGGGCGGAGGCCAGGTCTACCCGCCATTCAGGCCTATGCGGGTAGACCGGGCCTCCGGCGGGCGGAGGCCAGGTCTACCCCCATAGGCCTCTATGGCGGGTAGACCGGGCCTCCGCTCCCCACTCGGTCCCTTCCCCAGCCTGCCTGCCGGCGGGGCCTTAAGCCCGGGAAGGGAGGTGGGAGCCCCGGCCAGGGGAAGCGGATCCTTAAGCCCCGGGGACGCCCCCCCCCACCCCACTGTGGAAAATTAAGCCCCGGAGGGAGTGTTCTTCCCGGGGGGAAGCGGCGGCGTCTCCAGCCCCGGCCGGACGGAGGCCCGGAGGCCAGGTCTACCCGGCGGGCGGAGGCCAGGTCTACCCCCATGCAGGCCTATGCGGGTAGACCGGGCCTCCGGGGGGCGGAGGCCAGGTCTACCCGCCATTCAGGCCTATGCGGGTAGACCGGGCCTCCGGGGGGCGGAGGCCAGGTCTACCCGCCATTCAGGCCTATGCGGGTAGACCGGGCCTCCGGCGGGCGGAGGCCAGGTCTACCCGCCATTCAGGCCTATGCGGGTAGACCGGGCCTCCGGCGGGCGGAGGCCAGGTCTACCCGCCATTCAGGCCTATGCGGGTAGACCGGGCCTCCGGCGGGCGGAGGCCTGGTCTACCCCCATAGGCCTCTATGGCGGGTAGACCGGGCCTCCGCTCCCGACTCGGTCCCTTCCCCTGCCTGCCTGCCTGCCTGCCGGCGGGGCCTTAAGCCCGGGAAGGGAGGTGGGAGCCCCGGCCAGGGGAAGCGGATCCTTAAGCCCCGGGGACGCCCCCCCCCCACTGTGGAAAATTAAGCCCCGGAGGGAGTGTTCTTCCCGGGGGGAAGCGGCGGGGTCTCCAGGCCGGGCAGGCCGGAGGCCCGGAGGCCAGGTCTACCCGCCATTCAGGCCTATGCGGGTAGACCGGGCCTCCGGCGGGCGGAGGCCAGGTCTACCCGCCATTCAGGCCTATGCGGGTAGACCGGGCCTCCGGCGGGCGGAGGCCAGGTCTACCCGCCATTCAGGCCTATGCGGGTAGACCGGGCCTCCGGCGGGCGGAGGCCAGGTCTACCCCCATAGGCCTCTATGGCGGGTAGACCGGGCCTCCGCTCCCCACTCGGTCCCTTCCCCAGCCTGCCTGCCTGCCTGCCGGCGGGGCCTTAAGCCCGGGAAGGGAGGTGGGAGCCCCGGCCAGGGAAGCGGATCCTTAAGCCCCGGGGACGCCCCCCCCCCACCCACTGTGGAAAATTAAGCCCCGGAGGGAGTGTTCTTCCCGGGGGGAAGCGGCGGCGTCTCCAGCCCCGGCCGGACGGAGGCCCGGAGGCCAGGTCTACCCGGCGGGCGGAGGCCAGGTCTACCCCCATGCAGGCCTATGCGGGTAGACCGGGCCTCCGGGGGGCGGAGGCCAGGTCTACCCGCCATTCAGGCCTATGCGGGTAGACCGGGCCTCCGGGGGGGCGGAGGCCAGGTCTACCCGCCATTCAGGCCTATGCGGGTAGACCGGGCCTCCGGCGGGCGGAGGCCAGGTCTACCCCCATAGGCCTCTATGGCGGGTAGACCGGGCCTCCGCTCCCCACTCGGTCCCTTCCCCAGCCTGCCTGCCTGCCTGCCGGCGGGGCCTTAAGCCCGGGAAGGGAGGTGGGAGCCCCGGCCAGGGGAAGCGGATCCTTAAGCCCCGGGGACGCCCCCCCCCACTGTGGAAAATTAAGCCCCGGAGGGAGTGTTCTTCCCGGGGGGAAGCGGCGGGGTCTCCAGGCCGGGCAGGCCGGAGGCCCGGAGGCCAGGTCTACCCGCCATTCAGGCCTATGCGGGTAGACCGGGCCTCCGGCGGGCGGAGGCCAGGTCTACCCGCCATTCAGGCCTATGCGGGTAGACCGGGCCTCCGGCGGGCGGAGGCCAGGTCTACCCGCCATTCAGGCCTATGCGGGTAGACCGGGCCTCCGGCGGGCGGAGGCCAGGTCTACCCCCATAGGCCTCTATGGCGGGTAGACCCGGGCCTCCGCTCCCCACTCGGTCCCTTCCCGGGGCTTAAG
>NW_026513654.1:2500-10000 GCF_027244095.1 Hemicordylus capensis | reverse complement strand
TTTGTTCTCCCTTTGTCACCTTTTTTTCTTTCTTTTGCATAATTTTGAGGCTTGATTTTGACATGGGGTTTTTAAAGAAAAAATTATTTACATGTTTATTTACATACAGTATTTACATATCTACACTGCATTTTTGAACGTATACCCGCCGCTGCCGCTAAGTCTAGTACTCCGTGGGCTGTGCTACTTTGGGGGGGTGTGCCGTGCCCACGCCAGGTCCCCAAATGCTGACAGGTGGATAGATAAAGGGCCTGTGCTGGTCAGCATTGGGTTTCTTTTTAGGTGGGCGTGGGCATTGTAAACATCTGGCCAGTCGCAGCACTACAACTACTACTACAACTGCATCTCTGTGTGGGCACACTACACGCTGCGACTGGCTGGCACGGCTCAGCATCTGTCACGTCAGCTCAGCTAGAGGTGGAAGGGGGGAGGGTAGGGATAAGCAGAGGTCGAGCCAGGCAGGTGACCAACCATGGGGCAACCCACGGTAATCACTCGCCCGTCTCAAACTCAAGCTTGGGGTAGCCCAACAAGGGGAGGTTCACCTTAAGGAAGACCAGCTGCTCCACCAGACCAGGGTCCAAGCGGGAGCGAGAGGGTGTCACCACGTCCCCGGCACGTGAAAACACCCGCTCGCTCTGGACACTGGTTGGGGGGCAGGAGAGGAGGCGCACAGCCACCACCGCCAGGTCCGGCCAGACTTGGCGGCGGCTCGCCCAGAACTGTGCGCAGTCCACGCCGTCTCCCTCCACAGGCTCCTCCAAGTACTGCGCAACGCATTGCTCAGCACTGGAGGGGGGCCTGGCAGGTCGAGCCTCCCGCATACCAGGCATGGCGCCATAGCAGAACCGCTGAAACCACTGGGCGGATCTCGAGTCGGTAGCAAATGGCTGCTGCGATGGCGCCGCCTGGGATGCCGCGCTGCTGGACTGGGAAGAGGGAGGGGAAGGGGAAGCTGACGCCGGCTGGCCGCCCATGCTGCTGCTGGGTGCGGGTTGGGCCGCGAGGGCTGCCCCCGCACCACTACCAACACCCTGGTCTCTGCGGGCCCTAGCGGCCTCCTCCTCCCTAACCTTCTCGACCAGGATGCCCTTCCACCTGGGCAAGTCGTCGGCACTCACGGCATTGCCCTTGAGGGCTGGGTGACAGAGACAAGCGAGGACATACTCCTCCCTGTCTCCCAGCACATCAACGAGCCGCTTGTCAACCCCAGACCTCAGCCTCCCAGCCAGAGCACGACCCTCTGGCGTGGTCAGAGAGATATGGAGTCCACCCATCAGCTTCTCGAGACCAACAGCTGTGGGCAGCGCCTGGCTCAAGGGAGTGGTGTCGCCACACAAGCCCTTCGTGGCAAGCTGGAAGGGCTCGAGTGCCGACACCGCCTCGGACATCTGCTTCCACTCTGCGTTCGAGAAGTCGCAGACATCCAAGGACTCGTCCCTCGCCAGGGCGACAAGGGCTCTCTCCTGCTCCAACAGGCGCTGGAACAGGAGGAAGGTGGAGTTCCACCGCGTCTCCACATCCGTAGGGATGAGATGGCGAGGAAGGCCAAGGTCATCCTGCTTCTGGCGAAGCAGTCTCCTGGACTTCTCGCTGCGGTGGAAGTGGGCGGCCAGCTTGCGGGACTTATCCACAAGCGTGGCCGTGGCAGCAACAGCACCTGCGATGGGGCGGGCCCCCTTCTCCTGGGACGCCCTCAGCTCCTTAAGGCCAAGGGCGTCCCTGACGGTCAGATGGAGCGTGTGTGCCATACACCGTATGTTCACACAGTCCATGACTGTCTCGACAGCGGCGGTAACGTTGGCTCCATTGTCGGTGACAATGAAGCCGCGGGAGAGGTGTGGACACCCGCCAATCCACTCCTCTATCTGGCGGTCGAGTACGGCCGCCACCTCCTCCGCGGTGTGCCTCGTGTCCATCGTCTCCACGTGCAGGACGGCCCACCTGTGCCGTAGTGCATCGGGAGCCGCGCTGGACCCGGAAGCATCGCCCGCGGAGGTCCCCTCACTCTCCGGTCCCCACCAGTGGGCAGTGAGGGCCAGGAAAGAAGCGTGCATCCCACTGACACTGGTCCAGAGGTCAGTCGTGAAATGCACGCTTGTCCCGGCCGGAGCTGCACGCAGCTCGGCCGACACGAGCTCCCTGCACCGGCGGTACAGGGAGGGGACCACGTTCCGGCTGAACGTCGTCCTTGAGGGGATGACGTATTCGGGAGCCAGGTATTGGAGAATACGGCGGAAGCCGTTGTTCTCGACCACCTGAAACGGCTGGTCATCGGTGGAAATCATCTCCCCTATGAGGCGGGTGAGGTGATGATGGTCCACGCGAACAATACGCTGGCTGCCCGAGGACTGCGTCCACCGCTGGACGGGCAGTGTAGCCTGCCTGCTGGCTGGCACACTGCCGCTGCCCGCCCTAGTGGCAGATGCACAAGGCGCACTAGCGCTGCCAGCCTGTCCCCTGAGACCTGGGTGGTGACGCTCTAGGTGTCTCCACATAGGCGTCGTACCCAGGTGCGCAGGGTCCCTTCCACGGCTGACAAGCATCCTGCAGTGGACACAGCGGGCGTGGAATGGGTCATCTTGAGGAACCTCAAAATGCACCCATGCACCACTGCCCTTGGCCTCCTGCGCCCTGGGCGCCGTCCTAGGCCGTTTCTCGCAGGGTGGCTGCAGTCCTGGGGGGGGGCGGCCGCCGCTGCCTGCCCACTGCTGCCACCCAACCCGCCCCTTCCGCCCTCCACAGCGGAGGAAGGGCCCGGCTGAACTGGCATCGGAGAGGCAGGCCTCTCCTCCACCACCTCGCCAGACCGCTCCCCACCAGAGTGTCGGGCTTCACGAGGGGGGGCCCCACTGAGCGGCGAAAGGATAGGGGGAAGGGGCCCCAGAGGGAGGGAGAACCTGGCTGCATCGCTGCCAGCCGCACGGTCCTCACCGCCCTCTACCTGCTCTTCCAACTCCACAGTCTCCTCCACCTCAACAACTGGCGGTAGCTCAGCAGCACCTGGTGCCGCCGGCGAGGAGGGACCCGCCACAGCCCTAACAGTGCCTCTGCCTCTGCCGCGATTGGCGGCAGCAGGCGTGGGGAACTGAATCCTGCGCACCAAAGATGGGGCCGGAGCAAAGAATTCTCCAATGGGGAGAACTGGGGTGTCCTCAGGCTCCCCGCGTCCTCTCCCTCCCCGTGCCGCAGGCGCACCCCGCACCTGGCCTCTCCCACCTCTGCCTGCCAGCCTTGAGCGAGCCCTGCCCGCCACACGGCGCTCAGACATGCTGCTAGGTCAGAAGGAGGGAGACTTTAGGAGGAAGGCCAGACAGGGTCAAAAAAATAATTTGGAGGGGCTTAGGGGCCAAAAAAAAGGCAGCTGATTTGGAGGCGGCGGGGGGGAAGTTTGTTTTGAAAAAAGGAAGCCAATGGGGGGGAAAGGAAGACTTTTTGATATGGGGGGGGAAGCCAATCGAAGTGAGGGGGAGGGTGTCCTTTTTGAATTTGGGAGTCAACCACCAAGCCAATTGGGGAGATGGGTCTGGGAGGGTTTTTTTTTAGAAAAATAGGGGGTTAAAGGGTGGAACCCCGGTGTGGGAGGGTGGCACGGGCAGTTGGGTGGAGTAGTTGTGGTGTGGGTGGCAAGTTTTTAGCTTTTTTGGGGGGGGGAGTGGATGGGGGGAGGGCACAGCACCTACCGGGGGTGGGGGAGGGATGCAGTCAACGCTTGGGAACCTGCAGATCAAAGGAGGAAACCCTTATTTAGTGAACTGGAACACAAAGTGTGGGTTCTGGGGGGTGGTTCAAACTCAATGCAGCCTATTTAGTGACTCTAAATTGCACACAACCAAAACCAGAACCCAGTCACACCAACACAGAGGTTGAACCCACCCACTCTGTGACTCTGCCTGCCCAATGCCATGGCAAGCAAGCAGCAGCAAACACTTGATGGCAGCCTCATGGATTGAACATCATGATCATCATCATGCGTGTGTATTGGCCCAGCATGTAGTGGCAGCATCAGAGCCCAGCCAGGACCCCACTCAGACTGCCCCAGAGGCAAGGAAGCACTCTGGCATGGCATGGGCCCAGCATGTAGTGGCAGCATCAGAGCCCAGCCAGGACCCCACTCAGACTGCCCCAGAGGCAAGGAAGCACTCTGGCATGGCATGGGCCCAGCATGTAGTGGCAGCATCAGAGACCAGCCAGGACCCCACTCAGACTGCCCCAGAGGCAAGGAAGCACTCTGGCATGGCATGGGCCCAGCAGTGGCAGCATCGCATCAGAACCCTGGACCCCACTCAGACTGCCCCAGAGGCAAGGAAGCACTCTGGCATGGCATGGGCCCAGCAGTGGCAGCATCGCATCAGAACCCTGGACCCCACTCAGACTGCCCCAGAGGCAAGGAAGCACTCTGGAAGGCACCTGTTCAAAAACCACCTGCAAGACGCATGCAATGCAACGCAACACACAGCAGCAATTTCTTTACTGGGCATGGGCATGAAGACACAAGTTTTACAACAGTACATCTCCTCTCCAAGGTTCCCTCCCTCCTCCCCACACCCAAATGCATTTCAGAATAGGGGTGTCCCTATTTAAAACCGCCAGCTAGGGAGAGAAAGGGGCAACAAAAGGTGCACAATCGCACACGCACTAACCCCTCTTCTTCCGGTCCTTCTCCTGCCGCTCACTGCTGGTCACGGATTCGCCGCCGCCAGCCAGCCACCCTGGGCTGAGACACAGCAGGGCGGCCGCACGAGGCACACAGGCAACCGGGGTAGTTCAACAACGATGGAGGGGCAGAAGTGAGGAGACAACACTGTTTGTGTCACTCAACTCACCCCCAAGCAGAGACAAAATCAACCAAAAACTATAAAAAGAAAAAAAAACCGATGGCAGCCGCCAGGTGGGTAGGCTACTGTGTGTGGCTGCAGCTGTGGGAGAGGAGGTGGAAAGTGAAGGGGAGCAGAGAGAGAAAAGACTAAGAGAGAGAGAAAAGAGAGGGGGGGCAGGGACAAAGAGAAAGAGAGGAGAGAGAGAGAAAAGAAAGAGAGAGAGAGGAGAAAGAGAGATGATAGAGAGAAAGAGGAGAGAGGAGAAGCGCAGCGCAGCAGGGAGGGGGGATTCAGGTGTGGGGGGAGGACACAGCAGTAGCAGCGGTCCAAAGAGGTGGGGGGAGCAGAGAGGGTGTGTGTGGTTGGGGCTAGTGTGTGGCAGGGGGCCTGGGGTAAGTGGAGAGAGTCGGGGGCAAGGAGGAAAAGAGGTGGGGTGGGGGGAGCAGAGAGGGTGTGTGTGGTTGGGGGCTAGTCTGTGGCAGGGGGCCTGGGGTAAGTGGAGAGAGTCGGGGGCAAGGAGGAAAAGAGGTGGGGTGGGGGGAGCAGAGAGGGTGTGTGTGGTTGGGGCTAGTGTGTGGCAGGGGGCCTGGGGTAAGTGGAGAGAGTCGGGGGCAAGGAGGAAAAGAGGTGGGGTGGGGGGAGCAGAGAGGGTGTGTGTGGTTGGGGGCTAGTGTGTGGCAGGGGGCCTGGGGTAAGTGGAGAGAGTCGGGGGCAAGGAGGAAAAGAGGTGGGGTGGGGGAGCAGAGAGGGTGTGTGTAGTTGGGGCTAGTGTGTGGCAGGGGGGCCTGGGGTGAGTGGAGAGAGTCGGGGGCAAGGAGGAAAAGAGGTGGGGTGGGGGGAGCAGAGAGGGTGTGTGTGGTTGGGGGCTAGTGTGTGGCAGGGGGCCTGGGGTAAGTGGAGAGAGTCGGGGGCAAGGAGGAAAAGAGGTGGGGTGGGGGAGCAGAGAGGGTGTGTGTAGTTGGGGCTAGTGTGTGGCAGGGGGGCCTGGGGTGAGTGGAGAGAGTCGGGGGCAAGGAGGAAAAGAGGTGGGGTGGGGGGAGCAGAGAGGGTGTGTGTGGTTGGGGGCTAGTGTGTGGCAGGGGGCCTGGGGTAAGTGGAGAGAGTCGGGGGCAAGGAGGAAAAGAGGTGGGGTGGGGGAGCAGAGAGGGGGTGTGTGGTTGGGGCTAGTGTGTGGCAGGGGGCCTGGGGTGAGTGGAGAGAGTCGGGGGCAAGGAGGAAAAGAGGTGGGGTGGGGGGAGCAGAGAGGGTGTGTGTGGTTGGGGGCTAGTCTGTGGCAGGGGGCCTGGGGTAAAAAAAAAAACAACACCTGGGAACAATGGGCAGAAAGTCTGGGGGGGGGGGAGAGGAACCAACAACAACCAGCAGGGAGGAATGGGACACACACACAGCAAAACCAGAACCAAAAGAAGCTAATTGATTTCACACAAAAAACCAAAGTAACTAAGACAGGACTCAACAGGCAGCAGCAGCAGCACCAGGGAGGATGGGGAACAACACTCAGTCTGGGTGGGAGGGGGCAGGCAGGGCAGGAGTGGAGGAGGAGGTGGCAGTGGGGGGAGTGGGTTTCTGGAGGGGAGGGAGGGGGGAAGCTAGGAGCAGGACCACAGGGGAACAATCAAATTTGAATCCAAACAATCTATACACAAAGTAAAAAAAAGGAAACCAAAGGGCAGCCAGAAAGTCTCAGGGCGGGGGGGGGGGGGTTTACAACTACCAGGGGGAGGGACTGGGGGAGTGGGTGACACACACAGGGAGCAAAACCAAAACCAGAACCTAATTCCACAAAGAAATCCAAAGAATGCAAGGCTCAACAGGCAGCAGCACAGGAGGGAAACAATCTTATCTGGGTGGGAGGGAGGGAGGGAGGGGGGAAGCTAGGAGCAGGGCCAGAGGGGAACAAATTAACAATCAAAATCAGAACACAAGGAATCAAATTGCAGCAATAATATAAACTAAATCCTCAGAAACACAACTCAGACAGGCAGCCAGCAATAACAATAGCTATTAATTAAAAACCAAAATCAGCAAATATATAAATTTACACAGAAGCAATAATTGAATGCAACTCAAAAAGTGGAACAAAAGTCAGGCAAGGCACAAAAACAGGAAAGCAATGCAGAAGAGGGGGGTGGGGGGGGGGGGAAGGAGGGAAAGCCAAAACTTTGGAAGAAGGGTTGAGAGAGAAAGGGTGAAGAGAACAGAAAACACACAACAGGAAAAGTTGGAAAAAGTTGAGGGGAAAGTATTAAAGAGGTTTGGACAGAGACAGACAGAGGGCAGATGGACAAGGTGGCACACAACAACACACACAGAGAGCAGAGAGACAGACACACACTAATGTGACACACAGTCAGCAGGGACTCACAGCAGACACCAGCAGCAAAAGAGCAAGCAAGGTCTCAGAGATGATCCCACAACTGCAGCCAAGAGAAGTTTCCAGAGAAGAGGCTTGGGTTTATATAGGTTTGAAATTCCCTCCTTTGGGAGCCCCCACCTTTGCACTCCCCCACGGCCAACAGGGTGCCAGCTCTCAACAGTGCAACAGCCAAGCAGCCTACCAGACCAAAGGACTCATTCTGGCCAATCAAAGGATCAATAGCGCAGCCAATACAATGCCTGAAAATAGCATCACAAAATGGATGCTAGGAGCAAAAGTTTCAGGAATGAGCCACAAAATGGA
>NW_026513653.1:12500-21757 GCF_027244095.1 Hemicordylus capensis | reverse complement strand
CCTATGCGGGTAGACCGGGCCTCCGGCGGGCGGAGGCCAGGTCTACCCGCCATTCAGGCCTATGCGGGTAGACCGGGCCTCCGGCGAGCGGAGGCCAGGTCTACCCGCCATTCAGGCCTATGCGGGTAGACCGGGCCTCCGGCGGGCGGAGGCCAGGTCTACCCGCCATTCAGGCCTATGCGGGTAGACCGGGCCTCCGGCGGGCGGAGGCCAGGTCTACCCCCATAGGCCTCTATGGCGGGTAGACCGGGCCTCCGCTCCCCACTCGGTCCCTTCCCCAGCCTGCCTGCCGGCGGGGCCTTAAGCCCGGGAAGGGAGGTGGGAGCCCCGGCCAGGGGAAGCGGATCCTTAAGCCCCGGGGACGCCCCCCCACCCACTGTGGAAAATTAAGCCCCGGAGGGAGTGTTCTTCCCGGGGGGAAGCGGCGGCGTCTCCAGCCCCGGCCGGACGGAGGCCCGGAGGCCAGGTCTACCCGGCGGGCGGAGGCCAGGTCTACCCCCATGCAGGCCTATGCGGGTAGACCGGGCCTCCGGGGGGCGGAGGCCAGGTCTACCCGCCATTCAGGCCTATGCGGGTAGACCGGGCCTCCGGGGGGCGGAGGCCAGGTCTACCCGCCATTCAGGCCTATGCGGGTAGACCGGGCCTCCGGCGGGCGGAGGCCAGGTCTACCCGCCATTCAGGCCTATGCGGGTAGACCGGGCCTCCGGCGGGCGGAGGCCAGGTCTACCCGCCATTCAGGCCTATGCGGGTAGACCGGGCCTCCGGCGGGCGGAGGCCTGGTCTACCCCCATAGGCCTCTATGGCGGGTAGACCGGGCCTCCGCTCCCGACTCGGTCCCTTCCCCAGCCTGCCTGCCTGCCTGCCGGCGGGGCCTTAAGCCCGGGAAGGGAGGTGGGAGCCCCGGCCAGGGGAAGCGGATCCTTAAGCCCCGGGGACGCCCCCCCCCACTGTGGAAAATTAAGCCCCGGAGGGAGTGTTCTTCCCGGGGGGAAGCGGCGGGGTCTCCAGGCCGGGCAGGCCGGAGGCCCGGAGGCCAGGTCTACCCGCCATTCAGGCCTATGCGGGTAGACCGGGCCTCCGGCGGGCGGAGGCCAGGTCTACCCGCCATTCAGGCCTATGCGGGTAGACCGGGCCTCCGGCGGGCGGAGGCCAGGTCTACCCGCCATTCAGGCCTATGCGGGTAGACCGGGCCTCCGGCGGGCGGAGGCCAGGTCTACCCCCATAGGCCTCTATGGCGGGTAGACCGGGCCTCCGCTCCCCACTCGGTCCCTTCCCCAGCCTGCCTGCCTGCCTGCCGGCGGGGCCTTAAGCCCGGGAAGGGAGGTGGGAGCCCCGGCCAGGGGAAGCGGATCCTTAAGCCCCGGGGACGCCCCCCCTCCCACTGTGGAAAATTAAGCCCCGGAGGGAGTGTTCTTCCCGGGGGGAAGCGGCGGGGTCTCCAGGCCGGGCCGGCTGGAGGCCCGGAGGCCAGGTCTACCCGGCGAGCGGAGGCCAGGTCTACCCGCCATTCAGGCCTATGCGGGTAGACCGGGCCTCCGGCGGGCGGAGGCCAGGTCTACCCGCCATTCAGGCCTATGCGGGTAGACCGGGCCTCCGGCGGGCGGAGGCCAGGTCTACCCCCATAGGCCTCTATGGCGGGTAGACCGGGCCTCCGCTCCCCACTCGGTCCCTTCCCCAGCCTGCCTGCCGGCGGGGCCTTAAGCCCGGGAAGGGAGGTGGGAGCCCCGGCCAGGGGAAGCGGATCCTTAAGCCCCGGGGACGCCCCCCCCCACCCACTGTGGAAAATTAAGCCCCGGAGGGAGTGTTCTTCCCGGGGGGAAGCGGCGGCGTCTCCAGCCCCGGCCGGACGGAGGCCCGGAGGCCAGGTCTACCCGGCGGGCGGAGGCCAGGTCTACCCCCATGCAGGCCTATGCGGGTAGACCGGGCCTCCGGGGGGCGGAGGCCAGGTCTACCCGCCATTCAGGCCTATGCGGGTAGACCGGGCCTCCGGGGGGCGGAGGCCAGGTCTACCCGCCATTCAGGCCTATGCGGGTAGACCGGGCCTCCGGCGGGCGGAGGCCAGGTCTACCCGCCATTCAGGCCTATGCGGGTAGACCGGGCCTCCGGCGGGCGGAGGCCAGGTCTACCCGCCATTCAGGCCTATGCGGGTAGACCGGGCCTCCGGCGGGCGGAGGCCTGGTCTACCCCCATAGGCCTCTATGGCGGGTAGACCGGGCCTCCGCTCCCGACTCGGTCCCTTCCCCTGCCTGCCTGCCTGCCTGCCGGCGGGGCCTTAAGCCCGGGAAGGGAGGTGGGAGCCCCGGCCAGGGGAAGCGGATCCTTAAGCCCCGGGGACGCCCCCCCCCACTGTGGAAAATTAAGCCCCGGAGGGAGTGTTCTTCCCGGGGGGAAGCGGCGGGGTCTCCAGGCCGGGCAGGCCGGAGGCCCGGAGGCCAGGTCTACCCGCCATTCAGGCCTATGCGGGTAGACCGGGCCTCCGGCGGGCGGAGGCCAGGTCTACCCGCCATTCAGGCCTATGCGGGTAGACCGGGCCTCCGGCGGGCGGAGGCCAGGTCTACCCGCCATTCAGGCCTATGCGGGTAGACCGGGCCTCCGGCGGGCGGAGGCCAGGTCTACCCCCATAGGCCTCTATGGCGGGTAGACCGGGCCTCCGCTCCCCACTCGGTCCCTTCCCCAGCCTGCCTGCCTGCCTGCCGGCGGGGCCTTAAGCCCGGGAAGGGAGGTGGGAGCCCCGGCCAGGGGAAGCGGATCCTTAAGCCCCGGGGACGCCCCCCCTCCCACTGTGGAAAATTAAGCCCCGGAGGGAGTGTTCTTCCCGGGGGGAAGCGGCGGGGTCTCCAGGCCGGGCCGGCTGGAGGCCCGGAGGCCAGGTCTACCCGGCGAGCGGAGGCCAGGTCTACCCGCCATTCAGGCCTATGCGGGTAGACCGGGCCTCCGGCGGGCGGAGGCCAGGTCTACCCGCCATTCAGGCCTATGCGGGTAGACCGGGCCTCCGGCGGGCGGAGGCCAGGTCTACCCCCATAGGCCTCTATGGCGGGTAGACCGGGCCTCCGCTCCCCACTCGGTCCCTTCCCCAGCCTGCCTGCCGGCGGGGCCTTAAGCCCGGGAAGGGAGGTGGGAGCCCCGGCCAGGGGAAGCGGATCCTTAAGCCCCGGGGACGCCCCCCCCCACCCACTGTGGAAAATTAAGCCCCGGAGGGAGTGTTCTTCCCGGGGGGAAGCGGCGGCGTCTCCAGCCCCGGCCGGACGGAGGCCCGGAGGCCAGGTCTACCCGGCGGGCGGAGGCCAGGTCTACCCCCATGCAGGCCTATGCGGGTAGACCGGGCCTCCGGGGGGCGGAGGCCAGGTCTACCCGCCATTCAGGCCTATGCGGGTAGACCGGGCCTCCGGGGGGCGGAGGCCAGGTCTACCCGCCATTCAGGCCTATGCGGGTAGACCGGGCCTCCGGCGGGCGGAGGCCAGGTCTACCCGCCATTCAGGCCTATGCGGGTAGACCGGGCCTCCGGCGGGCGGAGGCCAGGTCTACCCGCCATTCAGGCCTATGCGGGTAGACCGGGCCTCCGGCGGGCGGAGGCCTGGTCTACCCCCATAGGCCTCTATGGCGGGTAGACCGGGCCTCCGCTCCCGACTCGGTCCCTTCCCCTGCCTGCCTGCCTGCCTGCCGGCGGGGCCTTAAGCCCGGGAAGGGAGGTGGGAGCCCCGGCCAGGGGAAGCGGATCCTTAAGCCCCGGGGACGCCCCCCCCCACTGTGGAAAATTAAGCCCCGGAGGGAGTGTTCTTCCCGGGGGGAAGCGGCGGGGTCTCCAGGCCGGGCAGGCCGGAGGCCCGGAGGCCAGGTCTACCCGCCATTCAGGCCTATGCGGGTAGACCGGGCCTCCGGCGGGCGGAGGCCAGGTCTACCCGCCATTCAGGCCTATGCGGGTAGACCGGGCCTCCGGCGGGCGGAGGCCAGGTCTACCCGCCATTCAGGCCTATGCGGGTAGACCGGGCCTCCGGCGGGCGGAGGCCAGGTCTACCCCCATAGGCCTCTATGGCGGGTAGACCGGGCCTCCGCTCCCCACTCGGTCCCTTCCCCAGCCTGCCTGCCTGCCTGCCGGCGGGGCCTTAAGCCCGGGAAGGGAGGTGGGAGCCCCGGCCAGGGGAAGCGGATCCTTAAGCCCCGGGGACGCCCCCCCCCACCCACTGTGGAAAATTAAGCCCCGGAGGGAGTGTTCTTCCCGGGGGGAAGCGGCGGCGTCTCCAGCCCCGGCCGGACGGAGGCCCGGAGGCCAGGTCTACCCGGCGGGCGGAGGCCAGGTCTACCCCCATGCAGGCCTATGCGGGTAGACCGGGCCTCCGGGGGGCGGAGGCCAGGTCTACCCGCCATTCAGGCCTATGCGGGTAGACCGGGCCTCCGGGGGGCGGAGGCCAGGTCTACCCGCCATTCAGGCCTATGCGGGTAGACCGGGCCTCCGGCGGGCGGAGGCCAGGTCTACCCCCATAGGCCTCTATGGCGGGTAGACCGGGCCTCCGCTCCCCACTCGGTCCCTTCCCCAGCCTGCCTGCCTGCCTGCCGGCGGGGCCTTAAGCCCGGGAAGGGAGGTGGGAGCCCCGGCCAGGGGAAGCGGATCCTTAAGCCCCGGGGACGCCCCCCCCCACTGTGGAAAATTAAGCCCCGGAGGGAGTGTTCTTCCCGGGGGGAAGCGGCGGGGTCTCCAGGCCGGGCAGGCCGGAGGCCCGGAGGCCAGGTCTACCCGCCATTCAGGCCTATGCGGGTAGACCGGGCCTCCGGCGGGCGGAGGCCAGGTCTACCCGCCATTCAGGCCTATGCGGGTAGACCGGGCCTCCGGCGGGCGGAGGCCAGGTCTACCCGCCATTCAGGCCTATGCGGGTAGACCGGGCCTCCGGCGGGCGGAGGCCAGGTCTACCCCCATAGGCCTCTATGGCGGGTAGACCGGGCCTCCGCTCCCCACTCGGTCCCTTCCCCAGCCTGCCTGCCTGCCTGCCGGCGGGGCCTTAAGCCCGGGAAGGGAGGTGGGAGCCCCGGCCAGGGGAAGCGGATCCTTAAGCCCCGGGGACGCCCCCCCTCCCACTGTGGAAAATTAAGCCCCGGAGGGAGTGTTCTTCCCGGGGGGAAGCGGCGGGGTCTCCAGGCCGGGCCGGCTGGAGGCCCGGAGGCCAGGTCTACCCGGCGAGCGGAGGCCAGGTCTACCCGCCATTCAGGCCTATGCGGGTAGACCGGGCCTCCGGCGGGCGGAGGCCAGGTCTACCCGCCATTCAGGCCTATGCGGGTAGACCGGGCCTCCGGCGGGCGGAGGCCAGGTCTACCCCCATAGGCCTCTATGGCGGGTAGACCGGGCCTCCGCTCCCCACTCGGTCCCTTCCCCAGCCTGCCTGCCGGCGGGGCCTTAAGCCCGGGAAGGGAGGTGGGAGCCCCGGCCAGGGGAAGCGGATCCTTAAGCCCCGGGGACGCCCCCCCCACCCACTGTGGAAAATTAAGCCCCGGAGGGAGTGTTCTTCCCGGGGGGAAGCGGCGGCGTCTCCAGCCCCGGCCGGACGGAGGCCCGGAGGCCAGGTCTACCCGGCGGGCGGAGGCCAGGTCTACCCCCATGCAGGCCTATGCGGGTAGACCGGGCCTCCGGGGGGCGGAGGCCAGGTCTACCCGCCATTCAGGCCTATGCGGGTAGACCGGGCCTCCGGGGGGCGGAGGCCAGGTCTACCCGCCATTCAGGCCTATGCGGGTAGACCGGGCCTCCGGGGGGCGGAGGCCAGGTCTACCCGCCATTCAGGCCTATGCGGGTAGACCGGGCCTCCGGCGGGCGGAGGCCAGGTCTACCCGCCATTCAGGCCTATGCGGGTAGACCGGGCCTCCGGCGGGCGGAGGCCTGGTCTACCCCCATAGGCCTCTATGGCGGGTAGACCGGGCCTCCGCTCCCGACTCGGTCCCTTCCCCTGCCTGCCTGCCTGCCTGCCGGCGGGGCCTTAAGCCCGGGAAGGGAGGTGGGAGCCCCGGCCAGGGGAAGCGGATCCTTAAGCCCCGGGGACGCCCCCCCCCACTGTGGAAAATTAAGCCCCGGAGGGAGTGTTCTTCCCGGGGGGAAGCGGCGGGGTCTCCAGGCCGGGCAGGCCGGAGGCCCGGAGGCCAGGTCTACCCGCCATTCAGGCCTATGCGGGTAGACCGGGCCTCCGGCGGGCGGAGGCCAGGTCTACCCGCCATTCAGGCCTATGCGGGTAGACCGGGCCTCCGGCGGGCGGAGGCCAGGTCTACCCGCCATTCAGGCCTATGCGGGTAGACCGGGCCTCCGGCGGGCGGAGGCCAGGTCTACCCCCATAGGCCTCTATGGCGGGTAGACCGGGCCTCCGCTCCCCACTCGGTCCCTTCCCCAGCCTGCCTGCCTGCCTGCCGGCGGGGCCTTAAGCCCGGGAAGGGAGGTGGGAGCCCCGGCCAGGGGAAGCGGATCCTTAAGCCCCGGGGACGCCCCCCCCACCCACTGTGGAAAATTAAGCCCCGGAGGGAGTGTTCTTCCCGGGGGGAAGCGGCGGCGTCTCCAGCCCCGGCCGGACGGAGGCCCGGAGGCCAGGTCTACCCGCCATTCAGGCCTATGCGGGTAGACCGGGCCTCCGGCGGGCGGAGGCCAGGTCTACCCGCCATTCAGGCCTATGCGGGTAGACCGGGCCTCCGGCGGGCGGAGGCCAGGTCTACCCCCATAGGCCTCTATGGCGGGTAGACCGGGCCTCCGCTCCCCACTCGGTCCCTTCCCCAGCCTGCCTGCCTGCCTGCCGGCGGGGCCTTAAGCCCGGGAAGGGAGGTGGGAGCCCCGGCCAGGGGAAGCGGATCCTTAAGCCCCGGGGACGCCCCCCCCACCCACTGTGGAAAATTAAGCCCCGGAGGGAGTGTTCTTCCCGGGGGGAAGCGGCGGCGTCTCCAGCCCCGGCCGGACGGAGGCCCGGAGGCCAGGTCTACCCGGCGGGCGGAGGCCAGGTCTACCCCCATGCAGGCCTATGCGGGTAGACCGGGCCTCCGGGGGGCGGAGGCCAGGTCTACCCGCCATTCAGGCCTATGCGGGTAGACCGGGCCTCCGGGGGGCGGAGGCCAGGTCTACCCGCCATTCAGGCCTATGCGGGTAGACCGGGCCTCCGGCGGGCGGAGGCCAGGTCTACCCCCATAGGCCTCTATGGCGGGTAGACCGGGCCTCCGCTCCCCACTCGGTCCCTTCCCCAGCCTGCCTGCCTGCCTGCCGGCGGGGCCTTAAGCCCGGGAAGGGAGGTGGGAGCCCCGGCCAGGGGAAGCGGATCCTTAAGCCCCGGGGACGCCCCCCCTCCCACTGTGGAAAATTAAGCCCCGGAGGGAGTGTTCTTCCCGGGGGGAAGCGGCGGCGTCTCCAGCCCCGGCCGGACGGAGGCCCGGAGGCCAGGTCTACCCGGCGGGCGGAGGCCAGGTCTACCCGCCATTCAGGCCTAGGCGGGTAGACCGGACCTCCGGGGGGCGGAGGCCAGGTCTACCCGCCATTCAGGCCTATGCGGGTAGACCGGGCCTCCGGGGGGCGGAGGCCAGGTCTACCCGCCATTCAGGCCTATGCGGGTAGACCGGGCCTCCGGGGGGCGGAGGCCAGGTCTACCCGCCATTCAGGCCTATGCGGGTAGACCGGGCCTCCGGCGGGCGGAGGCCAGGTCTACCCGCCATTCAGGCCTATGCGGGTAGACCGGGCCTCCGGCGGGCGGAGGCCAGGTCTACCCGCCATTCAGGCCTATGCGGGTAGACCGGGCCTCCGGCGGGCGGAGGCCAGGTCTACCCGCCATTCAGGCCTATGCGGGTAGACCGGGCCTCCGGCGGGCGGAGGCCAGGTCTACCCCCATAGGCCTCTATGGCGGGTAGACCGGGCCTCCGCTCCCCACTCGGTCCCTTCCCCAGCCTGCCTGCCTGCCTGCCGGCGGGGCCTTAAGCCCGGGAAGGGAGGTGGGAGCCCCGGCCAGGGGAAGCGGATCCTTAAGCCCCGGGGACGCCCCCCCCACCCACTGTGGAAAATTAAGCCCCGGAGGGAGTGTTCTTCCCGGGGGGAAGCGGCGGCGTCTCCAGCCCCGGCCGGACGGAGGCCCGGAGGCCAGGTCTACCCGGCGGGCGGAGGCCAGGTCTACCCGCCATTCAGGCCTAGGCGGGTAGACCGGGCCTCCGGCGGGCGGAGGCCAGGTCTACCCGCCATTCAGGCCTATGCGGGTAGACCGGGCCTCCGGCGGGCGGAGGCCAGGTCTACCCGCCATTCAGGCCTATGCGGGTAGACCGGGCCTCCGGCGGGCGGAGGCCAGGTCTACCCCCATAGGCCTCTATGGCGGGTAGACCGGGCCTCCGCTCCCCACTCGGTCCCTTCCCCAGCCTGCCTGCCTGCCTGCCGGCGGGGCCTTAAGCCCGGGAAGGGAGGTGGGAGCCCCGGCCAGGGGAAGCGGATCCTTAAGCCCCGGGGACGCCCCCCCTCCCACTGTGGAAAATTAAGCCCCGGAGGGAGTGTTCTTCCCGGGGGGAAGCGGCGGCGTCTCCAGCCCCGGCCGGACGGAGGCCCGGAGGCCAGGTCTACCCGGCGGGCGGAGGCCAGGTCTACCCCCATGCAGGCCTATGCGGGTAGACCGGGCCTCCGGGGGGCGGAGGCCAGGTCTACCCGCCATTCAGGCCTATGCGGGTAGACCGGGCCTCCGGGGGGCGGAGGCCAGGTCTACCCGCCATTCAGGCCTATGCGGGTAGACCGGGCCTCCGGCGGGCGGAGGCCAGGTCTACCCGCCATTCAGGCCTATGCGGGTAGACCGGGCCTCCGGCGGGCGGAGGCCAGGTCTACCCGCCATTCAGGCCTATGCGGGTAGACCGGGCCTCCGGCGGGCGGAGGCCAGGTCTACCCGCCATTCAGGCCTATGCGGGTAGACCGGGCCTCCGGCGGGCGGAGGCCAGGTCTACCCGCCATTCAGGCCTATGCGGGTAGACCGGGCCTCCGGCGGGCGGAGGCCAGGTCTACCCCCATAGGCCTCTATGGCGGGTAGACCGGGCCTCCGCTCCCCACTCGGTCCCTTCCCCAGCCTGCCTGCCTGCCTGCCGGCGGGGCCTTAAGCCCGGGAAGGGAGGTGGGAGCCCCGGCCAGGGGAAGCGGATCCTTAAGCCCCGGGGACGCCCCCCCTCCCACTGTGGAAAATTAAGCCCCGGAGGGAGTGTTCTTCCCGGGGGGAAGCGGCGGCGTCTCCAGCCCCGGCCGGACGGAGGCCCGGAGGCCAGGTCTACCCGGCGGGCGGAGGCCAGGT
>NW_026513652.1:17500-21928 GCF_027244095.1 Hemicordylus capensis | reverse complement strand
GGAGGCCCGGAGGCCAGGTCTACCCGGCGAGCGGAGGCCAGGTCTACCCGCCATTCAGGCCTATGCGGGTAGACCGGGCCTCCGGCGGGCGGAGGCCAGGTCTACCCGCCATTCAGGCCTATGCGGGTAGACCGGGCCTCCGGCGGGCGGAGGCCAGGTCTACCCCCATAGGCCTCTATGGCGGGTAGACCGGGCCTCCGCTCCCCACTCGGTCCCTTCCCCAGCCTGCCTGCCGGCGGGGCCTTAAGCCCGGGAAGGGAGGTGGGAGCCCCGGCCAGGGGAAGCGGATCCTTAAGCCCCGGGGACGCCCCCCCCCCACCCACTGTGGAAAATTAAGCCCCGGAGGGAGTGTTCTTCCCGGGGGGAAGCGGCGGCGTCTCCAGCCCCGGCCGGACGGAGGCCCGGAGGCCAGGTCTACCCGGCGGGCGGAGGCCAGGTCTACCCCCATGCAGGCCTATGCGGGTAGACCGGGCCTCCGGGGGGCGGAGGCCAGGTCTACCCGCCATTCAGGCCTATGCGGGTAGACCGGGGCCTCCGGGGGGGCGGAGGCCAGGTCTACCCGCCATTCAGGCCTATGCGGGTAGACCGGGCCTCCGGCGGGCGGAGGCCAGGTCTACCCCCATAGGCCTCTATGGCGGGTAGACCGGGCCTCCGCTCCCCACTCGGTCCCTTCCCCAGCCTGCCTGCCTGCCTGCCGGCGGGGCCTTAAGCCCGGGAAGGGAGGTGGGAGCCCCGGCCAGGGGAAGCGGATCCTTAAGCCCCGGGGACGCCCCCCCCACTGTGGAAAATTAAGCCCCGGAGGGAGTGTTCTTCCCGGGGGGAAGCGGCGGGGTCTCCAGGCCGGGCAGGCCGGAGGCCCGGAGGCCAGGTCTACCCGCCATTCAGGCCTATGCGGGTAGACCGGGCCTCCGGCGGGCGGAGGCCAGGTCTACCCGCCATTCAGGCCTATGCGGGTAGACCGGGCCTCCGGCGGGCGGAGGCCAGGTCTACCCGCCATTCAGGCCTATGCGGGTAGACCGGGCCTCCGGCGGGCGGAGGCCAGGTCTACCCCCATAGGCCTCTATGGCGGGTAGACCGGGCCCTCCGCTCCCCACTCGGTCCCCTTCCCCAGCCTGCCTGCCTGCCTGCCGGCGGGGCCTTAAGCCCGGGAAGGGAGGTGGGAGCCCCGGCCAGGGGAAGCGGATCCTTAAGCCCCGGGGACGCCCCCCCTCCCACTGTGGAAAATTAAGCCCGGAGGGAGTGTTCTTCCCGGGGGGAAGCGGCGGGGTCTCCAGGCCGGGCCGGCTGGAGGCCCGGAGGCCAGGTCTACCCGGCGAGCGGAGGCCAGGTCTACCCGCCATTCAGGCCTATGCGGGTAGACCGGGCCTCCGGCGGGCGGAGGCCAGGTCTACCCGCCATTCAGGCCTATGCGGGTAGACCGGGCCTCCGGCGGGCGGAGGCCAGGTCTACCCCCATAGGCCTCTATGGCGGGTAGGACCGGGCCTCCGCTCCCCACTCGGTCCCTTCCCCAGCCTGCCTGCCGGCGGGCCTTAAGCCCGGGAAGGGAGGTGGGAGCCCCGGCCAGGGGAAGCGGATCCTTAAGCCCCAGGGGACGCCCCCCCCACCCACTGTGGAAAATTAAGCCCCGGAGGGAGTGTTCTTCCCGGGGGGAAGCGGCGGCGTCTCCAGCCCCGGCCGGACGGAGGCCCGGAGGCCAGGTCTACCCGGCGGGCGGAGGCCAGGTCTACCCCCATGCAGGCCTATGCGGGTAGACCGGGCCTCCGGGGGGGCGGAGGCCAGGTCTACCCGCCATTCAGGCCTATGCGGGTAGACCGGGCCTCCGGGGGGCGGAGGCCAGGTCTACCCGCCATTCAGGCCTATGCGGGTAGACCGGGCCTCCGGGGGGGCGGAGGCCAGGTCTACCCGCCATTCAGGCCTATGCGGGTAGACCGGGCCTCCGGCGGGCGGAGGCCAGGTCTACCCGCCATTCAGGCCTATGCGGGTAGACCGGGCCTCCGGCGGGCGGAGGCCTGGTCTACCCCCATAGGCCTCTATGGCGGGTAGACCGGGCCTCCGCTCCCGACTCGGTCCCTTCCCCTGCCTGCCTGCCTGCCTGCCGGCGGGGCCTTAAGCCCGGGAAGGGAGGTGGGAGCCCCGGCCAGGGGAAGCGGATCCTTAAGCCCCGGGGACGCCCCCCCCCACTGTGGAAAATTAAGCCCCGGAGGGAGTGTTCTTCCCGGGGGGAAGCGGCGGGGTCTCCAGGCCGGGCAGGCCGGAGGCCCGGAGGCCAGGTCTACCCGCCATTCAGGCCTATGCGGGTAGACCGGGCCTCCGGCGGGCGGAGGCCAGGTCTACCCGCCATTCAGGCCTATGCGGGTAGACCGGGCCTCCGGCGGGCGGAGGCCAGGTCTACCCGCCATTCAGGCCTATGCGGGTAGACCGGGCCTCCGGCGGGCGGAGGCCAGGTCTACCCCCCATAGGCCTCTATGGCGGGTAGACCGGGCCTCCGCTCCCCACTCGGTCCCTTCCCCAGCCTGCCTGCCTGCCTGCCGGCGGGGCCTTAAGCCCGGGAAGGGAGGTGGGAGCCCCGGCCAGGGGAAGCGGATCCTTAAGCCCCGGGGACGCCCCCCCCCACCCACTGTGGAAAATTAAGCCCCGGAGGGAGTGTTCTTCCCGGGGGGAAGCGGGCGGCGTCTCCAGCCCCGGCCGGACGGAGGCCCGGAGGCCAGGTCTACCCGCCATTCAGGCCTATGCGGGTAGACCGGGCCTCCGGCGGGCGGAGGCCAGGTCTACCCGCCATTCAGGCCTATGCGGGTAGACCGGGCCTCCGGCGGGCGGAGGCCAGGTCTACCCCCATAGGCCTCTATGGCGGGTAGACCGGGCCTCCGCTCCCCACTCGGTCCCTTCCCCAGCCTGCCTGCCTGCCTGCCGGCGGGGCCTTAAGCCCGGGAAGGGAGGTGGGAGCCCCGGCCAGGGGAAGCGGATCCTTAAGCCCCGGGGACGCCCCCCCCCACCCACTGTGGAAAATTAAGCCCCGGAGGGAGTGTTTCTTCCCGGGGGGAAGCGGCGGCGTCTCCAGCCCCGGCCGGACGGAGGCCCGGAGGCCAGGTCTACCCGGCGGGCGGAGGCCAGGTCTACCCCCATGCAGGCCTATGCGGGTAGACCGGGCCTCCGGGGGGCGGAGGCCAGGTCTACCCGCCATTCAGGCCTATGCGGGTAGACCGGGCCTCCGGGGGGCGGAGGCCAGGTCTACCCGCCATTCAGGCCTATGCGGGTAGACCGGGCCTCCGGCGGGCGGAGGCCAGGTCTACCCCCATAGGCCTCTATGGCGGGTAGACCGGGCCTCCGCTCCCCACTCGGTCCCTTCCCCAGCCTGCCTGCCTGCCTGCCGGCGGGGCCTTAAGCCCGGGAAGGGAGGTGGGAGCCCCGGCCAGGGGAAGCGGATCCTTAAGCCCCGGGGACGCCCCCCCTCCACTGTGGAAAATTAAGCCCCGGAGGGAGTGTTCTTCCCGGGGGGAAGCGGCGGCGTCTCCAGCCCCGGCCGGACGGAGGCCCGGAGGCCAGGTCTACCCGGCGGGGCGGAGGCCAGGTCTACCCGCCATTCAGCCTAGGCGGGTAGACCGGACCTCCGGGGGCGGAGGCCAGGTCTACCCGCCATTCAGGCCTATGCGGGTAGACCGGGCCTCCGGGGGGCGGAGGCCAGGTCTACCCGCCATTCAGGCCTATGCGGGTAGACCGGGCCTCCGGCGGGCGGAGGCCAGGTCTACCCGCCATTCAGGCCTATGCGGGTAGACCGGGCCTCCGGCGGGCGGAGGGCCAGGTCTACCCGCCATTCAGGCCTATGCGGGTAGACCGGGCCTCCGGCGGGCGGAGGCCAGGTCTACCCGCCATTCAGGCCTATGCGGGTAGACCGGGCCTCCGGCGGGCGGAGGCCAGGTCTACCCCCATAGGCCTCTATGGCGGGTAGACCGGGCCTCCGCTCCCCACTCGGTCCCTTCCCCAGCCTGCCTGCCTGCCTGCCGGCGGGGCCTTAAGCCCGGGAAGGGAGGTGGGAGCCCCGGCCAGGGGAAGCGGATCCTTAAGCCCCGGGGACGCCCCCCCCACCCACTGTGGAAAATTAAGCCCCGGAGGGAGTGTTCTTCCCGGGGGGAAGCGGCGGCGTCTCCAGCCCCGGCCGGACGGAGGCCCGGAGGCCAGGTCTACCCGGCGGGCGGAGGCCAGGTCTACCCGCCATTCAGGCCTAGGCGGGTAGACCGGGCCTCCGGCGGGCGGAGGCCAGGTCTACCCGCCATTCAGGCCTATGCGGGTAGACCGGGCCTCCGGCGGGCGGAGGCCAGGTCTACCCGCCATTCAGGCCTATGCGGGTAGACCGGGCCTCCGGCGGGCGGAGGCCAGGTCTACCCCCCATAGGCCTCTATGGCGGGTAGACCGGGCCTCCGCTCCCCACTC
>NW_026513652.1:0-7500 GCF_027244095.1 Hemicordylus capensis | reverse complement strand
TCCGACGGCCGGAGGCCCGGTCTACCTCCATAGCAGCCGGTGGCCTCCGGAGGCCCGGTCTACCTCCGCGGGGCTTCCGGGGCGGGTAGACCGGGCCTCCGACGGCCGGAGGCCCGGTCTACCTCCATAGCAGCCGGTGGCCTCCGGAGGCCCGGTCTCCCTCCCTAGCCTTCTGGGGCGGGTAGACCGGGCCTCCGACGGCCGGAGGCCCGGTCTACCTCCATAGCAGCCGGTGGCCTCCGGAGGCCCGGTCTACCTCCCTAGCCTTCCGGGGCGGGTAGACCGGGCCTCCGACGGCCGGAGGCCCGGTCTACCTCCATAGCAGCCGGTGGCCTCCGGAGGCCCGGTCTACCTCCCTAGCCTTCTGGGGCGGGTAGACCGGGCCTCCGAGGGGCGGAGGCCAGGTCTACCTCCCTTGCCGGCTAGGGCGGGTAGACCGGGCCGCCGTTCCGGACTCTGCCCGGCCTGCTGTCGTGTGAGATCGCCCTGGGTGGAAACAGTTCAGGCGGGCAGGCAGGCAGGCACCACTGCTTCCAGCAGCAGCAGCCAATGGTCCTGCCTGCCCTACTGTGATGTCACCCTGGCTGGAAACAGTTCAGCCAGGCAGGCAGGGCTGGCTTCTGGCAGCAGCAGCCATGGGTCCTGCCTGCCCTACTGTGATGTCACCCTGGCTGGAAACAGTTCAGCCAGGTAGGCAGGCTGGCAGCAGCAGCAGCAGCCAGGTGCCCTGCCTGCCCTACTGTGATGTCACCCTGGCTGGAAACAGTTCAGCCAGGCAGGCTGGCAGTAGCAGCAGCAGCAGGAAGAGGTTGGTGGAGCTTTCGTCAGCCCCTGGCCTGCCCGCCTGCCCGCTTCCCTCCACCAGAGGCCTACCTCCACGGGGTGAGCCGTGCATTAAGCCCGGGAAGGGGGGGGGTGGCTCGGCTCGGGGAAGGGGAGCCTTAAGCCCCGGGGTGCGCCAACACCCCCCCCCCCCCGACTGGAAAATTAAGCCCGGGGGCGGGTGTCCTCCCGGGGGGGAAGCGGCGGCGTCTCCAGGCCCGGCCGGCCGGAGGCCCGGAGGCCAGGTCTACCCGGCGGGCGGAGGCCAGGTCTACCCGGCGGGCGGAGGCCCGGTCTACCCGCCATTCAGGCCTATGCGGGTAGACCGGGCCTCCGGCGGGCGGAGGCCAGGTCTACCCACCATTCAGGCCTATGCGGGTAGACCGGGCCTCCGGCGGGCGGAGGCCAGGTCTACCCCCATAGGCCTCTATGGCGGGTAGACCGGGCCTCCGCTCCCCACTCGGTCCCTTCCCCAGCCTGCCTGCCTGCCTGCCGGCGGGGCCTTAAGCCCGGGAAGGGAGGTGGGAGCCCCGGCCAGGGGAAGCGGATCCTTAAGCCCCGGGGACGCCCCCCCTCCCACTGTGGAAAATTAAGCCCCGGAGGGAGTGTTCTTCCCGGGGGGAAGCGGCGGCGTCTCCAGCCCCGGCCGGACGGAGGCCCGGAGGCCAGGTCTACCCGGCGGGCGGAGGCCAGGTCTACCCGCCATTCAGGCCTAGGCGGGTAGACCGGACCTCCGGGGGGCGGAGGCCAGGTCTACCCGCCATTCAGGCCTATGCGGGTAGACCGGGCCTCCGGGGGGCGGAGGCCAGGTCTACCCGCCATTCAGGCCTATGCGGGTAGACCGGGCCTCCGGGGGGCGGAGGCCAGGTCTACCCGCCATTCAGGCCTATGCGGGTAGACCGGGCCTCCGGCGGGCGGAGGCCAGGTCTACCCGCCATTCAGGCCTATGCGGGTAGACCGGGCCTCCGGCGAGCGGAGGCCAGGTCTACCCGCCATTCAGGCCTATGCGGGTAGACCGGGCCTCCGGCGGGCGGAGGCCAGGTCTACCCGCCATTCAGGCCTATGCGGGTAGACCGGGCCTCCGGCGGGCGGAGGCCAGGTCTACCCCCATAGGCCTCTATGGCGGGTAGACCGGGCCTCCGCTCCCCACTCGGTCCCTTCCCCAGCCTGCCTGCCGGCGGGGCCTTAAGCCCGGGAAGGGAGGTGGGAGCCCCGGCCAGGGGAAGCGGATCCTTAAGCCCCGGGGACGCCCCCCCCACCCACTGTGGAAAATTAAGCCCCGGAGGGAGTGTTCTTCCCGGGGGGAAGCGGCGGCGTCTCCAGCCCCGGCCGGACGGAGGCCCGGAGGCCAGGTCTACCCGGCGGGCGGAGGCCAGGTCTACCCCCATGCAGGCCTATGCGGGTAGACCGGGCCTCCGGGGGGCGGAGGCCAGGTCTACCCGCCATTCAGGCCTATGCGGGTAGACCGGGCCTCCGGGGGGCGGAGGCCAGGTCTACCCGCCATTCAGGCCTATGCGGGTAGACCGGGCCTCCGGCGGGCGGAGGCCAGGTCTACCCGCCATTCAGGCCTATGCGGGTAGACCGGGCCTCCGGCGGGCGGAGGCCAGGTCTACCCGCCATTCAGGCCTATGCGGGTAGACCGGGCCTCCGGCGGGCGGAGGCCTGGTCTACCCCCATAGGCCTCTATGGCGGGTAGACCGGGCCTCCGCTCCCGACTCGGTCCCTTCCCCAGCCTGCCTGCCTGCCTGCCGGCGGGGCCTTAAGCCCGGGAAGGGAGGTGGGAGCCCCGGCCAGGGGAAGCGGATCCTTAAGCCCCGGGGACGCCCCCCCCCACTGTGGAAAATTAAGCCCCGGAGGGAGTGTTCTTCCCGGGGGGAAGCGGCGGGGTCTCCAGGCCGGGCAGGCCGGAGGCCCGGAGGCCAGGTCTACCCGCCATTCAGGCCTATGCGGGTAGACCGGGCCTCCGGCGGGCGGAGGCCAGGTCTACCCGCCATTCAGGCCTATGCGGGTAGACCGGGCCTCCGGCGGGCGGAGGCCAGGTCTACCCGCCATTCAGGCCTATGCGGGTAGACCGGGCCTCCGGCGGGCGGAGGCCAGGTCTACCCCCATAGGCCTCTATGGCGGGTAGACCGGGCCTCCGCTCCCCACTCGGTCCCTTCCCCAGCCTGCCTGCCTGCCTGCCGGCGGGGCCTTAAGCCCGGGAAGGGAGGTGGGAGCCCCGGCCAGGGGAAGCGGATCCTTAAGCCCCGGGGACGCCCCCCCCTCCCACTGTGGAAAATTAAGCCCCGGAGGGAGTGTTCTTCCCGGGGGGAAGCGGCGGGGTCTCCAGGCCGGGCCGGCTGGAGGCCCGGAGGCCAGGTCTACCCGGCGAGCGGAGGCCAGGTCTACCCGCCATTCAGGCCTATGCGGGTAGACCGGGCCTCCGGCGGGCGGAGGCCAGGTCTACCCGCCATTCAGGCCTATGCGGGTAGACCGGGCCTCCGGCGGGCGGAGGCCAGGTCTACCCCCATAGGCCTCTATGGCGGGTAGACCGGGCCTCCGCTCCCCACTCGGTCCCTTCCCCAGCCTGCCTGCCGGCGGGGCCTTAAGCCCGGGAAGGGAGGTGGGAGCCCCGGCCAGGGGAAGCGGATCCTTAAGCCCCGGGGACGCCCCCCCCCACCCACTGTGGAAAATTAAGCCCCGGAGGGAGTGTTCTTCCCGGGGGGAAGCGGCGGCGTCTCCAGCCCCGGCCGGACGGAGGCCCGGAGGCCAGGTCTACCCGGCGGGCGGAGGCCAGGTCTACCCCCATGCAGGCCTATGCGGGTAGACCGGGCCTCCGGGGGGCGGAGGCCAGGTCTACCCGCCATTCAGGCCTATGCGGGTAGACCGGGCCTCCGGGGGGCGGAGGCCAGGTCTACCCGCCATTCAGGCCTATGCGGGTAGACCGGGCCTCCGGCGGGCGGAGGCCAGGTCTACCCGCCATTCAGGCCTATGCGGGTAGACCGGGCCTCCGGCGGGCGGAGGCCAGGTCTACCCGCCATTCAGGCCTATGCGGGTAGACCGGGCCTCCGGCGGGCGGAGGCCTGGTCTACCCCCATAGGCCTCTATGGCGGGTAGACCGGGCCTCCGCTCCCGACTCGGTCCCTTCCCCTGCCTGCCTGCCTGCCTGCCGGCGGGGCCTTAAGCCCGGGAAGGGAGGTGGGAGCCCCGGCCAGGGGAAGCGGATCCTTAAGCCCCGGGGACGCCCCCCCCCCACTGTGGAAAATTAAGCCCCGGAGGGAGTGTTCTTCCCGGGGGGAAGCGGCGGGGTCTCCAGGCCGGGCAGGCCGGAGGCCCGGAGGCCAGGTCTACCCGCCATTCAGGCCTATGCGGGTAGACCGGGCCTCCGGCGGGCGGAGGCCAGGTCTACCCGCCATTCAGGCCTATGCGGGTAGACCGGGCCTCCGGCGGGCGGAGGCCAGGTCTACCCGCCATTCAGGCCTATGCGGGTAGACCGGGCCTCCGGCGGGCGGAGGCCAGGTCTACCCCCATAGGCCTCTATGGCGGGTAGACCGGGCCTCCGCTCCCCACTCGGTCCCTTCCCCAGCCTGCCTGCCTGCCTGCCGGCGGGGCCTTAAGCCCGGGAAGGGAGGTGGGAGCCCCGGCCAGGGGAAGCGGATCCTTAAGCCCCGGGGACGCCCCCCCTCCCACTGTGGAAAATTAAGCCCCGGAGGGAGTGTTCTTCCCGGGGGGAAGCGGCGGGGTCTCCAGGCCGGGCCGGCTGGAGGCCCGGAGGCCAGGTCTACCCGGCGAGCGGAGGCCAGGTCTACCCGCCATTCAGGCCTATGCGGGTAGACCGGGCCTCCGGCGGGCGGAGGCCAGGTCTACCCGCCATTCAGGCCTATGCGGGTAGACCGGGCCTCCGGCGGGCGGAGGCCAGGTCTACCCCCATAGGCCTCTATGGCGGGTAGACCGGGCCTCCGCTCCCCACTCGGTCCCTTCCCCAGCCTGCCTGCCGGCGGGGCCTTAAGCCCGGGAAGGGAGGTGGGAGCCCCGGCCAGGGGAAGCGGATCCTTAAGCCCCGGGGACGCCCCCCCCCACCCACTGTGGAAAATTAAGCCCCGGAGGGAGTGTTCTTCCCGGGGGGAAGCGGCGGCGTCTCCAGCCCCGGCCGGACGGAGGCCCGGAGGCCAGGTCTACCCGGCGGGCGGAGGCCAGGTCTACCCCCATGCAGGCCTATGCGGGTAGACCGGGCCTCCGGGGGGCGGAGGCCAGGTCTACCCGCCATTCAGGCCTATGCGGGTAGACCGGGCCTCCGGGGGGCGGAGGCCAGGTCTACCCGCCATTCAGGCCTATGCGGGTAGACCGGGCCTCCGGCGGGCGGAGGCCAGGTCTACCCGCCATTCAGGCCTATGCGGGTAGACCGGGCCTCCGGCGGGCGGAGGCCAGGTCTACCCGCCATTCAGGCCTATGCGGGTAGACCGGGCCTCCGGCGGGCGGAGGCCTGGTCTACCCCCATAGGCCTCTATGGCGGGTAGACCGGGCCTCCGCTCCCGACTCGGTCCCTTCCCCTGCCTGCCTGCCTGCCTGCCGGCGGGGCCTTAAGCCCGGGAAGGGAGGTGGGAGCCCCGGCCAGGGGAAGCGGATCCTTAAGCCCCGGGGACGCCCCCCCCCACTGTGGAAAATTAAGCCCCGGAGGGAGTGTTCTTCCCGGGGGGAAGCGGCGGGGGTCTCCAGGCCGGGCAGGCCGGAGGCCCGGAGGCCAGGTCTACCCGCCATTCAGGCCTATGCGGGTAGACCGGGCCTCCGGCGGGCGGAGGCCAGGTCTACCCGCCATTCAGGCCTATGCGGGTAGACCGGGCCTCCGGCGGGCGGAGGCCAGGTCTACCCGCCATTCAGGCCTATGCGGGTAGACCGGGCCTCCGGCGGGCGGAGGCCAGGTCTACCCCCATAGGCCTCTATGGCGGGTAGACCGGGCCTCCGCTCCCCACTCGGTCCCTTCCCCAGCCTGCCTGCCTGCCTGCCGGCGGGGCCTTAAGCCCGGGAAGGGAGGTGGGAGCCCCGGCCAGGGGAAGCGGATCCTTAAGCCCCGGGGACGCCCCCCCCCACCCACTGTGGAAAATTAAGCCCCGGAGGGAGTGTTCTTCCCGGGGGGAAGCGGCGGCGTCTCCAGCCCCGGCCGGACGGAGGCCCGGAGGCCAGGTCTACCCGGCGGGCGGAGGCCAGGTCTACCCCCATGCAGGCCTATGCGGGTAGACCGGGCCTCCGGGGGGCGGAGGCCAGGTCTACCCGCCATTCAGGCCTATGCGGGTAGACCGGGCCTCCGGGGGGCGGAGGCCAGGTCTACCCGCCATTCAGGCCTATGCGGGTAGACCGGGCCTCCGGCGGGCGGAGGCCAGGTCTACCCCCATAGGCCTCTATGGCGGGTAGACCGGGCCTCCGCTCCCCACTCGGTCCCTTCCCCAGCCTGCCTGCCTGCCTGCCGGCGGGGCCTTAAGCCCGGGAAGGGAGGTGGGAGCCCCGGCCAGGGGAAGCGGATCCTTAAGCCCCGGGGACGCCCCCCCCCACTGTGGAAAATTAAGCCCCGGAGGGAGTGTTCTTCCCGGGGGGAAGCGGCGGGGTCTCCAGGCCGGGCAGGCCGGAGGCCCGGAGGCCAGGTCTACCCGCCATTCAGGCCTATGCGGGTAGACCGGGCCTCCGGCGGGCGGAGGCCAGGTCTACCCGCCATTCAGGCCTATGCGGGTAGACCGGGCCTCCGGCGGGCGGAGGCCAGGTCTACCCGCCATTCAGGCCTATGCGGGTAGACCGGGCCTCCGGCGGGCGGAGGCCAGGTCTACCCCCATAGGCCTCTATGGCGGGTAGACCGGGCCTCCGCTCCCCACTCGGTCCCTTCCCCAGCCTGCCTGCCTGCCTGCCGGCGGGGCCTTAAGCCCGGGAAGGGAGGTGGGAGCCCCGGCCAGGGGAAGCGGATCCTTAAGCCCCGGGGACGCCCCCCCTCCCACTGTGGAAAATTAAGCCCCGGAGGGAGTGTTCTTCCCGGGGGGGAAGCGGCGGGGTCTCCAGGCCGGGCCGGCTGGAGGCCCGGAGGCCAGGTCTACCCGGCGAGCGGAGGCCAGGTCTACCCGCCATTCAGGCCTATGCGGGTAGACCGGGCCTCCGGCGGGCGGAGGCCAGGTCTACCCGCCATTCAGGCCTATGCGGGTAGACCGGGCCTCCGGCGGGCGGAGGCCAGGTCTACCCCCATAGGCCTCTATGGCGGGTAGACCGGGCCTCCGCTCCCCACTCGGTCCCTTCCCCAGCCTGCCTGCCGGCGGGGCCTTAAGCCCGGGAAGGGAGGTGGGAGCCCCGGCCAGGGGAAGCGGATCCTTAAGCCCCGGGGACGCCCCCCCCACCCACTGTGGAAAATTAAGCCCCGGAGGGAGTGTTCTTCCCGGGGGGAAGCGGCGGCGTCTCCAGCCCCGGCCGGACGGAGGCCCGGAGGCCAGGTCTACCCGGCGGGCGGAGGCCAGGTCTACCCCCATGCAGGCCTATGCGGGTAGACCGGGCCTCCGGGGGGCGGAGGCCAGGTCTACCCGCCATTCAGGCCTATGCGGGTAGACCGGGCCTCCGGGGGGCGGAGGCCAGGTCTACCCGCCATTCAGGCCTATGCGGGTAGACCGGGCCTCCGGGGGGCGGAGGCCAGGTCTACCCGCCATTCAGGCCTATGCGGGTAGACCGGGG
>NW_026513651.1:0-22307 GCF_027244095.1 Hemicordylus capensis | reverse complement strand
TCCCTCCCACCAAGGCTGCTCCATTCTCTCTCCCTCCCTACCGCCAAGACTGCTCCATTCTCTCTCTCTCTGGCCAAAACTGCTCCATTCTCTCTCCCTCCCTCCCACCTAGACTGCTCAATTCTCTCTCTCTCTCTCCCTCCTTCCCGCCAAGACTGCTCCATTCTTTCTCTCTCCCTCCCTCCCACAAAGACTGCTCCATTCTCTCTCCCACCCTCCCACCAAGACTGCTCCATTCTCTCTCTCTCTCTCTCTCTCTCTCTCTCTCTCTCTCTCTCTCTCTTTCTCTCTCTCTCTCTCTCTCCCATCAAGACTGCTCCATTCTCTCTCCGTCCCTCCCACCAAGGCTGCTCCATTCTCTCTCCCTCCCTCCCACCTAGGCTGCTCCATTCTCTCTCCCACCCTCCCACAAAGAGTGCTCCATTCTCTCTCCCTCCCTCCCACCAAGACTGTGCCATTCTCTCTCCCTCCCTCCCACCAAGACTGCTCCAATCTCTCTCCCTCCCTCCCACCAAGGCTGCTCCATTCTCTCTCCCTCCCTCCCACCAAGACTGCTCCATTCACTCTCTCTCCCTCCCTCCAAGACTGCTCCATTCTCTCTCCCTCCTTCCCACCAAGGCGGCTCCAATCTCTCTCCCTTCCTCCCACCAAGGCTGCTCCATTCTCTCTCCCTCCCTCCCACCAAGACTGCTCCATTCACTCTCGCTCCCTCCCACCAATACTGTTCCGTTCTCTCTCCCTCACTCCCACCAACGCAGCTCCATTCTCTATTCCTCCCTCCCACCAGGACTGCTCCATTCTCTCTCTCTGTCTCTCTCTCTCTCTCTCCGCCTCTATCTCCCTACCACCAAGACAACTCCATTCTCTCTCCGTCCCTCCCACCAAGGCTGCTCCATTCTCTCTCTCTCCCTCCCGCCAAGACTGCTCCATTCTTTCTCTCTCCCTCCCTCCCACCAAGACTGCTCCATTCTCTCTCCCTACCTACCACCAAGACTGCTCCATTCTCTCTCCCTCCCTCCCACCAAGACTGCTCCATTCTCTCTCCCTCCCTCCCACCAAGACTGCGTCATTCTCTATCCCTCCCTCCCACCAATACTGCTCCATTCTCTCTCTCTCTCTCTCTATCTCTCTCAGTCCCTCCAACAAAGACTGCTCCATTCTCTCCTCCCTACCTACAACCAAGACTGCTCCATTCTCTCTCAATCCCTCCCACCAAGGCTGCTCCATTTTCTCTCTCTCCCTCCCACCAAGACTGCTCCCTTCTCTCTCACTCTTTCTCTCTCTCTCTCTACCACCAAGAATGCTCCATTCTCTCTCCCTCCCTCCCACCAAGGCTGCTCCATTCTCTCTACCTCCCTCCCACCAAGACTGCTGCATTCTCTCTCCTCCCTCCCACCAATACTGCTCCATTCTCTCTCTCTCTCTCTCTCTCTCTCTCTCTCTCTCTCAGTCCCTCCAAAAAAGACTGCTCCATTCTCTCTCCCTACCTACCACCAAGACTGCTCCATTCTTTCTCCCTCCCCCCCCAAGACTGCTCCATTCTCTCTCTCTCTCTCCCTCCCTACTACCAAGACTGCTCCATTCTCTCTCCCTCCCTCCAAGACTGCTCCATTATCTCTCCCTCCCTCCCACCAAGGCTGCTCCATTCTCCCTCCCTCCCTCCCACCAAGACTGTTCCATTCTCTCTCCCTCCCTCCCACCAAGGCTGCGCCATTCTCTCTTCCTCCCTCCCACCAAGACTTCTCCATTCATTCTCTCTCTCTCTCTCTCTCTCTCTCTTCTCTCTCTCTCTCTCTCCCTCTATCTCCCTACCACCAAGACAGCTCCATTCTCTCTCGGTCCCTCCCACCAAGGCTGCTCGATTATCTCTCTCTCCCTCCACCAAGGCTGCTCCATTCTCTTTCCCTCCCTCCCACCAAGACTGCTCCATTCTCTCTCCCTCACTCCAACCAAGACTGCTAGATTCTCTCTCTCTCTCTCTCTCTCTCTCTCTCTCTCTCTCTCCCTACCACCAAGACTGCTCCTCTCTCTCTCTCTCTCTCTCTCTCTCTCTCTCTCTCTCTCTCTCTCTCTCTCTCTCAGTCCATCCAAAGAAGACTGCTCCATTCTCTCTCCCTACCTACCACCAAGATTGCTCCATTCTCTCTACCTCCCTCCCACCAAGGCTGCTCCATTCTCTCTCCCTCCCTCCAAGACTGCTCCATTCTCTCTCCCTCGCTCCCACCAAGGCTGCCCATTCTCCCTCCATCCCTCCTACCAAGACTGCTCCATCCTCTCTCCCTCCCTCCCACCAAGATTGCTCCATTCTCTCTCCCTCCCTCCAAGACTGCTCCATTCTCTCTCCCTCGCTCCCACCAAGGCTGCTCCATTCTCCCTCCCTCCCTCCTACCAAGACTGCTCCATTCTCTCTCCCTCCCTCCCACCAAGGGTGCTCCATTCTCTCTCCCTCCCTCCCTGAAAGACTGTTCCATTCTCTCTCCCTCCCTCCCACCAAGGCTGAGCCATTCTCTCTACCTCCCTCCCACCAAGACTACTCCATTCTCTCTCTCTCTCTCTCTCTCTCTCTCTCTCTCTCTCTCTCTCTCTCTCCGTTCCTCCCACCAAGGCTGCTCCATTCTATCTCTCTCCCTACCTCCAAGACTGCTCCATTCTCTCTCCCTCCCTCCCACCAAGACTGCTCCATTCTCTCTCCCTCACTCCCACCAAGGGAGCTCCATTCTCTATTCCTCCCTCCCACCAGGACTGCTCCATTCTCTCTCTCTCTCTCTCTCTCTCTCTCTCTCTCTCTCTCTCTCTCTCTCTCCCACTATCTCCCTACCACCAAGACAGCTCCATTCTCTCTCGGGCCCTCCCACCAAGCCTGCTCCATTATCTCTCTCTCCCTCCCACAAAGGCTGCTCTATTCTCTCTCCCTCCCTCCCACAAAGACTGCTCCATTCTCTCTCCCTCCCTCCCACCGACTGCTCCATTCTCTCTCTCTCTCCCTCTCTTTCCCTCTATCTCCCTACCACCAAGACATCTCCATTCTCTCTCCGTCCCTCTCACCAAGGCTGCTCCATTCTCTCTCTCTCTCTCCCTCCCAACAAGGCTGCTCTATTCTCTCTCCGACCCTCCCACCAAGGCGGCTCCATTCTCTCTCCATCCCTCCCACCAAGCCTGCGCTATTCTCTCTACCTCTCTCCCACCAAGACTGCTCCATTCTCATTCTCTCTCTCTCTCTCTCTCTCTCTCTCTCCCTCCCTACCACCAAAACTGCTCCATTCTCTCTCTCTCTGGCCAAAACTGCTCCATTCTCTCTCCCTCCCTCCCACCAAGACTGCTCAATTCTCTCTCTCTCTCTCCCTCCCTCCCACCAAGGCTGCTCCATTCTCTCTCCCTCCCTCCCACCAAGACTGCTCCATTCTCTCTCTCTCCCTCCCACCAAGACTGCTCCATTCTCTCTCCCTACCTACCACCAAGACTGCTCCATTCTCTCTCCCTCCCTCCCACCAAGACTGCTCCATTCTATCTCCCTCCCTCCCACCAAGACTGCGCCATTCTCTATCCCTCCCTCCCACCAATACTGCTCCATTCTCTCTCTCTATCTATCTATCTCTCTCAGTCCCTCCAACAAAGACTGCTCCATTCTCTCTCCCTACCTACAACCAAGACTGCTCCATTCTCTCTCAATCCCTCCCACCAAGGCTGCTCCATTTTCTCTCTCTCCCTCCCACCAAGACTGCTCCCTTCTCTCTCACTCTTTCTCTCTCTCTCTCTCTCTCTCTACCACCAAGAATGCTCCATTCTCTCTCCCTCCCTCCCACCAAGGCTGCTCCATTCTCTCTACCTCCCTCCCACCAAGACTGCTGCATTCTCTCTCCCTCCCTCCCACCAATACTGCTCCATTCTCTCTCTCTCTCTCTCTCTCTCTCTCAGTCCCTCCAAAAAAGACTGCTCCATTCTCTCTCCCTACCTACCACCAAGACTGCTCCATTCTTTCTCCCTCCCCCCCAAGAGTGCTCCATTCTCTCTCTCTCTCTCTCCCTCCCTACTACCAATACTGCTCCATTCTCTCTCCCTCCCTCCAAGACTGCTCCATTCTCTCTCCCTCCCTCCCACCAAGGCTGCTCCATTCTCCCTCCCTCTCTCCCACCAAGACTGTTCCATTCTCTCTCCCTCCCTCCCACCAATGCTGCGCCATTCTCTCTTCCTCCCTCCCACCAAGACTTCTCCATTCATTCTCTCTCTCTCTCTCTCTCTCTCTCTCTCTCTCTCTCTCTCTCTCTCTCCGTTCCTCCCACCAAGGCTGCTCCATTCTATCTCTCTCCCTACCTCCAAGACTGCTCCATTCTCTCTCCCTCCCTCCCACCAAGACTGCTCCATTCTCTCTCCCTCACTCCCACCAAGTTATCTCCATTCTCTATTCCTCCCTCCCACCAGGACTGCTCCATTCTCTCTCTTCTCTCTCTCTCTCTCTCTCTCTCTCTCTCTCTCTCTCTCTCCCTCTCTCTCTCTCCCACTATCTCCCTACCACCAAGACAGCTCCATTCTCTCTCGGGCCCTCCCACCAAGGCTGCTCCATTATCTCTCTCTCCCTCCCACAAAGGCTGCTCTATTCTCTCTCCCTCCCTCCCACAAAGACTGCTCCATTCTCTCTCCCTCCCTCCCACCGACTGCTCCATTCTCTCTCTCTCTCCCTCTCTTTCCCTCTATCTCCCTACCACCAAGACATCTCCATTCTCTCTCCGTCCCTCTCACCAAGTCTGCTCCATTCTCTCTCTCTCTCCCCCTCCCAACAAGGCTGCTCTATTCTCTCTCCCACCCTCCCACCAAGGCGGCTCCATTCTCTCTCCATCCCTCCCACCAAGCCTGCGCTATTCTCTCTACCTCTCTCCCACCAAGACTGCTCCATTCTCATTCTCTCTCTCTCTCTCTCTCTCTCTCTCTCTCTCTCTCTCTCTCTCTCTCTCAGTCCCTCCAACAAAGACTGCTCCATTCTCTCTCCCACCCCCCTCCAAGACTGCTCCATTCTCTCTCTCTCTCTCTCCCTCCCTCCCACCAAGGCTGCTCCATTCTCTCTCCCTCCCTCCCACCAAGACTGCTCCATTCTCTCTCTCTCCCTCCCACCAAGACTGCTCCATTCTCTCTCCCTACCTACCACCAAGACTGCTCCATTCTCTCTCCCTCCCTCCCACCAAGACTGCTCCATTCTATCTCCCTCCCTCCCACCAAGACTGCGCCATTCTCTATCCCTCCCTCCCACCAATACTGCTCCATTCTCTCTCTCTCTCTATCTCTCTCTCTCAGTCCCTCCAACAAAGACTGCTCCATTCTCTCTCCCTACCTACAACCAAGACTGCTCCATTCTCTCTCAATCCCTCCCACCAAGGCTGCTCCATTCTCTCTCCCTCCCTCCCACCAAGACTGCTCCATTCTCTCTCTCTCTCTTTCTCTCTCTCTCTCTGTCTCCCTACCACCAAGACTGCTCCTCTCTCTCTCTCTCTTTGCTCTCTCTCTCTCTCTCTCCGTCCCTCCCACCAAGGCTGCTCCATTCTCTCTCCCTCCCTACCACCAAGACTGCTCCATTCTCTCTCTGTCTGGCCAAAACTGCTCCATTCTCTCTCCCTCCATCCCACCTAGATTGCTCAATTCTCTCTCTCCCTCCCTCCCTCCAAGACTGCTCCATTCTCTCTCTCTCCATCCCTTACACCAAGACTGCTCCATTCTCTCTCTCTCTCTCTCTCTCCCATCAAGATTGCTCCAATCTCTCCGTCCCTTCCTTCCACGAAGGCTGCTCCATTCTCGCTCCCTGCCTCCCACCAAGACTGCTCCATTCTCTCTCCCTCCCTCCCACCATGACTGCGCCATTCTCTCTCCCTCCCTCCCACCAAGACTGCTCCAATCTCTCTCTCTCTCTCTCTCTCTCTCTCTCTCTCTCTCTCTCTCTCTCTCTCAGTCCCTCCAACAAAGACTGCTCCATTCTCTCTCCCTACCTACCACCAAGACTGCTCCATTCTCTCTCCCTCCCTCCCACCAAGACTGCTCCATTCTCTCTCCCTACCTACCACCAAGACTGCTCCATTCTCTCTCCATCCCTCCCACCAAGGCTGCGCCATTCTCTCTACCTCTCTCCCACCAAGACTGCTCCATTCTCTCTCTCTCTCTCTCTCTCTCTCTCTCTCTCTCTCTCTCTCTCACTCCCTCCAACAAAGACTGCTCCATTCTCTCTCCCTACCTACCACCAAGACTGCTCCATTCTCTCTCCCTCCCTCCCACAAAGACCGCTCCATTCTCTCTCCCTCCCTCCCAACAAGACTGCTCCATTCTCTCTCCCTCCTCCCACCAAGACTGCTCCATTCTCTCTCTCTCTCTCTCTCTACCACCAAGACTGCCCCATTCTCTCTCTCTCTCTCCCTCCTTCCCACCAAGACTGCTCCATTCTTTCTCTCTCCCTCCCTCCCACCAAAACTGCTCCATTCTCTCTCCCTCCCTCCCACCAAAACTGCTCGAATCTCTCTCTCTCTCTCTCTCTCTCTCTCTCAGTCCCTCCAACAAAGACTGCTCCATTCTCTCTCTCTCTCCCTCTCTTTCCCTCTATCTCCCTACCACCAAGACATCTCCATTCTCTCTCCGTCCCTCTCACCAAGTCTGCTCCATTCTCTCTCTCTCTCCCCCTCCCAACAAGGCTGCTCTATTCTCTCTCCCACCCTCCCACCAAAGCGGCTCCATTCTCTCTCCATCCCTCCCACCAAGCCTGCGCTATTCTCTCTACCTCTCTCCCACCAAGACTGCTCCATTCTCATTCTCTCTCTCTCTCTCTCTCTCTCTCTCTCTCTCTCTCTCTCTCTCTCTCAGTCCCTCCAACAAAGACTGCTCCATTCTCTCTCCCACCCCCCTCCAAGACTGCTCCATTCTCTCTCTCTCTCTCTCCCTCCCTCCCACCAAGGCTGCTCCATTCTCTCTCCCTCCCTCCCACCAAGACTGCTCCATTCTCTCTCTCTCCCTCCCACCAAGACTGCTCCATTCTCTCTCCCGACCTACCACCAAGACTGCTCCATTCTCTCTCCCTCCCTCCCACCAAGACTGCTCCATTCTATCTCCCTCCCTCCCACCAAGACTGCGCCATTCTCTATCCCTCCCTCCCACCAATACTGCTCCATTCTCTCTCTCTCTCTATCTCTCTCTCTCAGTCCCTCCAACAAAGACTGCTCCATTCTCTCTCCCTACCTACAACCAAGACTGCTCCATTCTCTCTCAATCCCTCCCACCAAGGCTGCTCCATTTTCTCTCTCTCACTCCCACCAAGACTGCTCCCTTCTCTCTCACTCTTTCTCTCTCTCTCTCTCTCTCTCTACCACCAAGAATGCTCCATTCTCTCTCCCTCCCTCCCACCAAGGCTGCTCCATTCTCTCTACCTCCCTCCCACCAAGACTGCTGCATTCTCTCTCCCTCCCTCCCACCAATACTGCTCCATTCTCTCTCTCTCTCTCTCTCTCTCTCTCTCTCTCTCTCTCTCAGTCCCTCCAAAAAAGACTGCTCCATTCTCTCTCCCTACCTACCACCAAGACTGCTCCATTCTTTCTCCCTCCCCCCCAAGAGTGCTCCATTCTCTCTCTCTCTCTCTCCCTCCCTACTACCAATACTGCTCCATTCTCTCTCCCTCCCTCCAAGACTGCTCCATTCTCTCTCCCTCCCTCCCACCAAGGCTGCTCCATTCTCCCTCCCTCTCTCCCACCAAGACTGTTCCATTCTCTCTCCCTCCCTCCCACCAATGCTGCGCCATTCTCTCTTCCTCCCTCCCACCAAGACTTCTCCATTCATTCTCTCTCTCTCTCTCTCTCTCTCTCTCTCTCTCTCTCTCTCTCTCTCTCTCTCTCCCTCTATCTCCCTACCACCAAGACAGCTCCATTCTCTCTCGGTCCCTCCCACCAAGGCTGCTCGATTATCTCTCTCTCCCTCCCACAAAGGCTGCTCTATTCTCTCTCCCTCCCTCCCACAAAGACTGCTCCATTCTCTCTCCCTCCCTCCCACCGACTGCTCCATTCTATCTATCTCTTTCTATCTCTCTCTACCAACAAGACTGCTCCCCCCCTCTCTCTCTCTCTCTCTCTCTAGCTCTCTCTCCGTCCCTCCCACCAAGGCTGCTCAATTCTCTCTCCCTCCCTACCACCAAAACTGCTCCATTCTCTCTCTCTCTGGCCAAAACTGCTCCATTCTCTCTCCCTCCCTCCCACCAAGACTGCTCAATTCTCTCTCTCTCTCTCCCTCCCTCCGGCCAAGACTGCTCCATTCTTTCTCTCTCCCTCCCTCCCACCAAGACTGCTCCATTCTCTCTCCCTCCCTCCCACCAAGACTGCTCCAATCTCTCTCTCTCTCTCTCTCTCTCTCTTGCTCTCTCAGTCCCACCAACAAAGACTGCTCCATTCTCTCTAGGGCCCTCCCACCAAGGCTGCTCCATTATCTCTCTCTCCCTACCACAAAGGCTGCTCTATTCTCTCTCCCTCCCTCCCACAAAGACTGCTCCATTCTCTCTCCCTCCCTCCCACCGACTGCTCCATTCTCTCTCTCCCTCTCTTTCCCTCTATCTCCCTACCACCAAGACATCTCCATTCTCTCTCCGTCCCTCTCACCAAGGCTGCTCCATTCTCTCTCTCTCTCTCCCTCCCAACAAGGCTGCTCTATTCTCTCTCCCAACCTCCCACCAAGGCGGCTCCATTCTCTCTCCATAGCTCCCACCAAGCCTGCGCCATTCTCTCTACCTCTCTCCCACCAAGACTGCTCCATTCTCATTCTCTCTCTCTCTCTCTCTCTCTCTCTCTCTCTCTCTCTCTCTCTCTCTCTCTTTCAGTCCCTCCAACAAAGACTGCTCTATTCTCTCTCCCTACCTACCACCAAGAATGCTCCATTCTCTCTCCCTCCCCCTCCAAGACTGCTCCATTCTCTCTCTCTCTCTCTCCCTCCCTCCCACCAATGCTGCTCCATTCTCTCTCCCTCCCTCCCTCCAAGACTGCTCCATTCGCTCTCCCTCCCTCCCATCAAGACTGCTCCATTCTCTCTCCCTACCTACCACCAAGACTGCTCCATTCTCTCTCCCTCCCTCCCACCAAGACTGCTCCATTCTCTCTCCCTCCCTCCCACCAAGACTGCGCCATTCTCTATCCCTCCCTCCCACCAATACTGCTCCATTCTCTCTCTCTCTCTATCTATCTCTCTCAGTCCCTCCAACAAAGACTGCTCCATTCTCTCTCCCTACCTACAACCAAGACTGCTCCATTCTCTCTCAATCCCTCCCACCAAGGCTGCTCCATTTTCTCTCTCTCACTCCCACCAAGACTGCTCCCTTCTCTCTCACTCTTTCTCTCTCTCTCTCTACCACCAAGAATGCTCCATTCTCTCTCCCTCCCTCCCACCAAGGCTGCTCCATTCCCTCTACCTCCCTCCCACCAAGACCGCTCCATTCTTTCTCCCTCCCCCCCAGACTGCTCCATTCTCTCTCTCTCTCTCTCCCTCCCTACTACCAAGACTGCTCCATTCTCTCTCCCTCCCTCCAAGACTGCTCCATTCTCTCTCCCTCCCTCCCACCAAGGCTGCTCCATTCTCCCTCCCTCCCTCCCACCAAGACTGTTCCATTCTCTCTCCCTCCCTCCCACCAAGGCTGCGCCATTCTCTCTTCCTCCCTCCCACCAAGACTTCTCCATTCATTCTCTCTCTCTCTCTCTCTCTCTCTCTCTCTCTCTCTCTCTCTCTCCCCCTCTATCTCCCTCCCACCAAGACTGCTCCATTCTCTCTCCCTCCCTCCCACGAAGACAGCTCCAATCGCTCTCTCTCTCTCTCTCTCTCTCTCTCTCTCTCGCTCTCTCAGTCCCACCAACAAAGACTGCTCCATTCTCTCTCCCTACCTATCACCAAGACTGCTCCATTCTCTCTCCATCCCTCCCACCAAGGCTGCTCCATTCTCTCTCCCTCCCTCCCACCAAGACTGCTCCATTCTCTCTCCCTCCCTCCCACCAAGACTGCTCCATTCTCTCTCCCTACCTATCACCAAGACTGCTCCATTCTCTCTCCATCCCTCCCACCAAGGCTGCTCCATTCTCTCTCCCTCCCTCCCACCAAGACTGCTCCATTCTCTCTCCCTCCCTCCCACCAAGACTGTTCCAATCTCTCTCCCTCCCTCCCACCAAGGCTGCTCCTTTCTCTCTCCCTCCCTCCCACCAAGACTGCTCCATTCTCTTTGTCTCTTTCTCTCTCTCTCTCTACCACCAAGAATGCTCCATTCTCTCTCCCTCCCTCCCACCAAGGCTGCTACATTCTCTCTCCCTCCCTCCCACCAAGACTGCTCCATTCTCTCTCTCTCTTTCTCTCTCCCTCCCTCCCACCAAGACTGCTCCATTCTCTCTCCCTACCTACCACCAAGACTGCTCCATTTTATCTCCCTCCCTCCCACCAAGACTGCGCCATTCTCTATCCCTCCCTCCCACCAATACTGCTCCAATCTCTCTCTCTCTCTCTCTCTCTCTCTCTCTCTCTCTCTGTGTCCCTCCAAAGAAGACTGCTCCATTCTCTCTCCCTACATACCACCAAGACTCCTCCATTCTCTCCCACCCTCCCACCAATGCGGCTCCATTCTCTCTCCGTCCCTCCCACCAGGACTGCTATATTCTCTCTTTCTCTCTCTCTCCTACCAAGACTACTCCATTCTCTCTCTCTCTCTCTCTCTCTCTCTCTCTCTCTCTCTCTCTCTCTCTCTCTCAGTCCCACCAACAAAGACTGCTCCATTCTCTCTCCCTACCTATCACCAAGACTGCTCCATTCTCTCTCCATCCCTCCCACCAAGGCTGCTCCATTCTCTCTCCCTCCCTCCCACCAAGACTGCTCCATTCTCTCTCCCCCCCTCCCACCAAGACTGCTCCAATCTCTCTCCCTCCCTCCCACCAAGGCTGCTCCTTTCTCTCTCCCTCCCTCCCACCAAGACTGCTCCATTCTCTTTCTCTCTTTCTCTCTCTCTCTCTACCACCAAGGCTGCTCCATTCTCTCTCCCTCCCTCCCACCAAGACTGCTCCATTCTCTCTCCCTCCTTCCCAACAAGACTGCTCCATTCTCTCTCCCTACCTAAAACCGAGACTGCTCCATTCTCTCTCCCTCCCTCCCACCAAGACTGCGCAATTCTCTATCCCTACCTCCCACCAAGACTGCTCCTCTCTCTCTCTCTCTCTCTCTAGCTCTCTCTCCGTCCCTCCCACCAATGCTGCTCCATTCTCTCTCCCTCCCTACCACCAAAACTGCTCCATTCTCTCTCTCTCTGGCCAAAACTGCTCCATTCTCTCTCCCTCCCTCCCACCAAGACAGCTCAATTCTCTCTCTCTCTCCCTCCCTCCCGCCAAGACTGCTCCATTCTTTCTCTCTCCCTCCCTCCCACCAAGACTGCTCCATTCTCTCTCCCTCCCTCCCACCAAGACTGCTCCAATCGCGCTCTCTCTCTCTCTCTCTCTCTCTCTCTCTCTCTCTCTCTCTCGCTCTCTCTCTCTCTCTCGCTCTCTCAGTCCCACCAACAAAGACTGCTCCATTCTCTCTCCCTACCTATCACCAAGACTGCTCCATTCTCTCTCCATCCCTCCCACCAAGGCTGCTCCATTCTCTCTCCCTCCCTCCCACCAAGACTGCTCCATTCTCTCTCCCTCCCTCCCACCAAGACTGCTCCAATCTCTCTCCCTCCCTCCAACCAAGGCTGCTCCTTTCTCTCTCCCTCCCTCCCACCAAGACTGCTCCATTCTCTCTCCCTCCCTCCCACCAAGACTGCTCCAATCTCTCTCTCTCTCTCTCTCTCTCTCTCTCTCTCTCTCTCTCGCTCTCTCAGTCCCACCAACAAAGACTGCTCCATTCTCTCTCCCTACCTATCACCAAGACTGCTCCATTCTCTCTCCATCCCTCCCACCAAGGCTGCTCCATTCTCTCTCCCTCCCTCCCACCAAGACTGCTCCATTCTCTCTCCCTCCCTCCCACCAAGACTGCTCCAATCTCTCTCCCTCCCTCCCACCAAGGCTGCTCCTTTCTCTCTCCCTCCCTCCCACCAAGACTGCTCCATTCTCTTTCTCTCTTTCTCTCTCTCTCTCTACCACCAAGAATGCTCCTTTCTCTCTCCCTCCCTCCCACCAAGGCTGCTACATTCTCTCTCCCTCCCTCCCACCAAGACTGCTCCATTCTCTCTCTCTCTTTCTCTCTCCCTCCCTCACACCAAGACTGCTCCATTCTCTCTCCCTACCTACCACCAAGACTGCTCCATTTTATCTCCCTCCCTCCCACCAAGACTGCGCCATTCTCTATCCCTCCCTCCCACCAATACTGCTCCATTCTCTCTCTCTCTCTCTCTCTCTCTCTCTCTGTGTCCCTCCAAAGAAGACTGCTCCATTCTCTCTCCCTACCTACCACCAAGACTCCTCCATTCTCTCCCACCCTCCCACCAAGGCGGCTCCATTCTCTCTCCGTCCCTCCCACCAAGACTGCTCCATTCTCTCTCTCTCCCTCCCACCAAGACTGCTCCATTCTCTCTCCCTACCTACCACCAAGACTGCTCCATTCTCTCTCCCTCCCTCCCACCAAGACTGCTCCATTCTATCTCCCTCCCTCCCACCAAGACTGCGCCATTCTCTATCCCTCCCTCCCACCAATACTGCTCCATTCTCTCTCTCTATCTATCTATCTCTCTCAGTCCCTCCAACAAAGACTGCTCCATTCTCTCTCCCTACCTACAACCAAGACTGCTCCATTCTCTCTCAATCCCTCCCACCAAGGCTGCTCCATTTTCTCTATCTCCCTCCCACCAAGACTGCTCCCTTCTCTCTCACTCTTTCTCTCTCTCTCTCTCTCTCTCTACCACCAAGAATGCTCCATTCTCTCTCCCTCCCTCCCACCAAGGCTGCTCCATTCTCTCTACCTCCCTCCCACCAAGACTGCTGCATTCTCTCTCCCTCCCTCCCACCAATACTGCTCCATTCTCTCTCTCTCTCTCTCTCTCTCTCAGTCCCTCCAAAAAAGACTGCTCCATTCTCTCTCCCTACCTACCACCAAGACTGCTCCATTCTTTCTCCCTCCCCCCCAAGAGTGCTCCATTCTCTCTCTCTCTCTCTCCCTCCCTACTACCAATACTGCTCCATTCTCTCTCCCTCCCTCCAAGACTGCTCCATTCTCTCTCCCTCCCTCCCACCAAGACTGTTCCATTCTCTCTCCCTCCCTCCCACCAATGCTGCGCCATTCTCTCTTCGTCCCTCCCACCAAGACTTCTCCATTCATTCTCTCTCTCTCTCTCTCTCTCTCTCTCTCTCTCTCTCTCTCTCTCTCTCTCCCTCTATCTCCCTACCACCAAGACAGCTCCATTCTCTCTCGGTCCCTCCCACCAAGGCTGCTCGATTATCTCTCTCTCCCTCCCACAAAGGCTGCTCTATTCTCTCTCCCTCCCTCCCACAAAGACTGCTCCATTCTCTCTCCCTCCCTCCCACCGACTGCTCCATTCTATCTATCTCTTTCTATCTCTCTCTACCAACAAGACTGCTCCCCCCCCCTCTCTCTCTCTCTAGCTCTCTCTCCGTCCCTCCCACCAAGGCTGCTCAATTCTCTCTCCCTCCCTACCACCAAAACTGCTCCATTCTCTCTCTCTCTGGCCAAAACTGCTCCATTCTCTCTCCCTCCCTCCCACCAAGACTGCTCAATTCTCTCTCTCTCTCTCCCTCCCTCCGGCCAAGACTGCTCCATTCTTTCTCTCTCCCTCCCTCCCACCAAGACTGCTCCATTCTCTCTCCCTCCCTCCCACCAAGACTGCTCCAATCTCTCTCTCTCTCTCTCTCTCTCTCTCTCTCTCTTGCTCTCTCAGTCCCACCAACAAAGACTGCTCCATTCTCTCTAGGGCCCTCCCACCAAGGCTGCTCCATTATCTCTCTCTCCCTCCCACAAAGGCTGCTCTATTCTCTCTCCCTCCCTCCCACAAAGACTGCTCCATTCTCTCTCCCTCCCTCCCACCGACTGCTCCATTCTCTCTCTCTCTCCCTCTCTTTCCCTCTATCTCCCTACCACCAAGACATCTCCATTCTCTCTCCGTCCCTCTCACCAAGGCTGCTCCATTCTCTCTCTCTCTCTCCCTCCCAACAAGGCTGCTCTATTCTCTCTCCCACCCTCCCACCAAGGCGGCTCCATTCTCTCTCCATCCCTCCCACCAAGCCTGCGCTATTCTCTCTACCTCTCTCCCACCAAGACTGCTCCATTCTCATTCTCTCTCTCTCTCTCTCTCTCTCTCTCTCTCTCTCTCTCTCTCCCTCCCTACCACCAAAACTGCTCCATTCTCTCTCTCTCTGGCCAAAACTGCTCCATTCTCTCTCCCTCCCTCCCACCAAGACTGCTCAATTCTCTCTCTCTCTCTCCCTCCCTCCCACCAAGGCTGCTCCATTCTCTCTCCCTCCCTCCCACCAAGACTGCTCCATTCTCTCTCTCTCCCTCCCACCAAGACTGCTCCATTCTCTCTCCCTACCTACCACCAAGACTGCTCCATTCTCTCTCCCTCCCTCCCACCAAGACTGCTCCATTCTATCTCCCTCCCTCCCACCAAGACTGCGCCATTCTCTATCCCTCCCTCCCACCAATACTGCTCCATTCTCTCTCTCTATCTATCTATCTCTCTCAGTCCCTCCAACAAAGACTGCTCCATTCTCTCTCCCTACCTACAACCAAGACTGCTCCATTCTCTCTCAATCCCTCCCACCAAGGCTGCTCCATTTTCTCTCTCTCCCTCCCACCAAGACTGCTCCCTTCTCTCACACTCTTTCTCTCTCTCTCTCTCTCTCTACCACCAAGAATGCTCCATTCTCTCTCCCTCCCTCCCACCAAGGCTGCTCCATTCTCTCTACCTCCCTCCCACCAAGACTGCTGCATTCTCTCTCCCTCCCTCCCACCAATACTGCTCCATTCTCTCTCTCTCTCTCTCTCTCTCTCAGTCCCTCCAAAAAAGACTGCTCCATTCTCTCTCCCTACCTACCACCAAGACTGCTCCATTCTTTCTCCCTCCCCCCCAAGAGTGCTCCATTCTCTCTCTCTCTCTCTCCCTCCCTACTACCAATACTGCTCCATTCTCTCTCCCTCCCTCCAAGACTGCTCCATTCTCTCTCCCTCCCTCCCACCAAGGCTGCTCCATTCTCCCTCCCTCTCTCCCACCAAGACTGTTCCATTCTCTCTCCCTCCCTCCCACCAATGCTGCGCCATTCTCTCTTCCTCCCTCCCACCAAGACTTCTCCATTCATTCTCTCTCTCTCTCTCTCTCTCTCTCTCTCTCTCTCTCTCTCTCTCTCTCTCTCTCCGTTCCTCCCACCAAGGCTGCTCCATTCTATCTCTCTCCCTACCTCCAAGACTGCTCCATTCTCTCTCCCTCCCTCCCACCAAGACTGCTCCATTCTCTCTCCCTCACTCCCACCAAGTTAGCTCCATTCTCTATTCCTCCCTCCCACCAGGACTGCTCCATTCTCTCTCTCTCTCTCTCTCTCTCTCTCTCTCTCTCTCTCTCTCTCCCTCTCTCTCTCTCCCACTATCTCCCTACCACCAAGACAGCTCCATTCTCTCTCGGGCCCTCCCACCAAGGCTGCTCCATTATCTCTCTCTCCCTCCCACAAAGGCTGCTCTATTCTCTCTCCCTCCCTCCCACAAAGACTGCTCCATTCTCTCTCCATAGCTCCCACCAAGCCTGCGCCATTCTCTCTACCTCTCTCCCACCAAGACTGCTCCATTCTCATTCTCTCTCTCTCTCTCTCTCTCTCTCTCTCTCTCTCTCTCTCTCTCTTTCAGTCCCTCCAACAAAGACTGCTCTATTCTCTCTCCCTACCTACCACCAAGAATGCTCCATTCTCTCTCCCTCCCCCCTCCAAGACTGCTCCATTCTCTCTCTCTCTCTCTCCCTCCCTCCCACCAATGCTGCTCCATTCTCTCTCCCTCCCTCCCTCCAAGACTGCTCCATTCGCTCTCCCTCCCTCCCATCAAGACTGCTCCATTCTCTCTCCCTACCTACCACCAAGACTGCTCCATTCTCTCTCCCTCCCTCCCACCAAGACTGCTCCATTCTCTCTCCCTCCCTCCCACCAAGACTGCGCCATTCTCTATCCCTCCCTCCCACCAAGACTGCTCCATTCTCTCTCTCTCTCTATCTATCTCTCTCAGTCCCTCCAACAAAGACTGCTCCATTCTCTCTCCCTACCTACAACCAAGACTGCTCCATTCTCTCTCAATCCCTCCCACCAAGGCTGCTCCATTTTCTCTCTCTCACTCCCACCAAGACTGCTCCCTTCTCTCTCACTCTTTCTCTCTCTCTCTCTACCACCAAGAATGCTCCATTCTCTCTCCCTCCCTCCCACCAAGGCTGCTCCATTCTCTCTACCTCCCTCCCACCAAGACCGCTCCATTCTTTCTCCCTCCCCCCCAGACTGCTCCATTCTCTCTCTCTCTCTCTCCCTCCCTACTACCAAGACTGCTCCATTCTCTCTCCCTCCCTCCAAGACTGCTCCATTCTCTCTCCCTCCCTCCCACCAAGGCTGCTCCATTCTCCCTCCCTCCCTCCCACCAAGACTGTTCCATTCTCTCTTCCTCCCTCCCACCAAGACTTCTCCATTCATTCTCTCTCTCTCTCTCTCTCTCTCTCTCTCTCTCTCTCTCTCTCTCTCTCTCTCTCCCTCCCCCTCTATCTCCCTCCCACCAAGACTGCTCCATTCTCTCTCCCTCCCTCCCACGAAGACTGCTCCAATCGCTCTCTCTCTCTCTCTCTCTCTCTCGCTCTCTCAGTCCCACCAACAAAGACTGCTCCATTCTCTCTCCCTACCTATCACCAAGACTGCTCCATTCTCTCTCCATCCCTCCCACCAAGGCTGCTCCATTCTCTCTCCCTCCCTCCCACCAAGACTGCTCCATTCTCTCTCCCTCCCTTCCACCAAGACTGCTCCAATCTCTCTCCCTCCCTCCCACCAAGGCTGCTCCTTTCTCTCTCCCTCCCTCCCACCAAGACTGCTCCATTCTCTCTCCCTCCCTCCCACCAAGACTGCTCCATTCTCTCTCCCTACCTATCACCAAGACTGCTCCATTCTCTCTCCATCCCTCCCACCAAGGCTGCTCCATTCTCTCTCCCTCCCTCCCACCAAGACTGCTCCATTCTCTCTCCCTCCCTCCCACCAAGACTGTTCCAATCTCTCTCCCTCCCTCCCACCAAGGCTGCTCCTTTCTCTCTCCCTCCCTCCCACCAAGACTGCTCCATTCTCTTTCTCTCTTTCTCTCTCTCTCTCTACCACCAAGAATGCTCCATTCTCTCTCCCTCCCTCCCACCAAGGCTGCTACATTCTCTCTCCCTCCCTCCCACCAAGACTGCTCCATTCTCTCTCTCTCTTTCTCTCTCCCTCCCTCCCACCAAGACTGCTCCATTCTCTCTCCCTACCTACCACCAAGACTGCTCCATTTTATCTCCCTCCCTCCCACCAAGACTGCGCCATTCTCTATCCCTCCCTCCCACCAATACTGCTCCAATCTCTCTCTCTCTCTCTCTCTCTCTCTCTCTCTCTCTCTCTCTCTCTCTCTCTCTCTCTCTCTCTGTGTCCCTCCAAAGAAGACTGCTCCATTCTCTCTCCCTACATACCACCAAGACTCCTCCATTCTCTCCCACCCTCCCACCAAGGCGGCTCCATTCTCTCTCCGTCCCTCCCACCAGGACTGCTATATTCTCTCTTTCTCTCTCTCTCCTACCAAGACTACTCCATTCTCTCTCTCTCTCTCTCTCTCTCTCTCTCTCTCTCTCTCTCTCTCTCTCAGTCCCACCAACAAAGACTGCTCCATTCTCTCTCCCTACCTATCACCAAGACTGCTCCATTCTCTCTCCATCCCTCCCACCAAGGCTGCTCCATTCTCTCTCCCTCCCTCCCACCAAGACTGCTCCATTCTCTCTCCCCCCCCTCCCACCAAGACTGCTCCAATCTCTCTCCCTCCCTCCCACCAAGGCTGCTCCTTTCTCTCTCCCTCCCTCCCACCAAGACTGCTCCATTCTCTTTCTCTCTTTCTCTCTCTCTCTCTACCACCAAGGCTGCTCCATTCTCTCTCCCTCCCTCCCACCAAGACTGCTCCATTCTCTCTCCCTCCTTCCCAACAAGACTGCTCCATTCTCTCTCCCTACCTACCACCGAGACTGCTCCATTCTCTCTCCCTCCCTCCCACCAAGACTGCGCAATTCTCTATCCCTACCTCCCACCAAGACTGCTCCTCTCTCTCTCTCTCTCTCTCTAGCTCTCTCTCCGTCCCTCCCACCAATGCTGCTCCATTCTCTCTCCCTCCCTACCACCAAAACTGCTCCATTCTCTCTCTCTCTGGCCAAAACTGCTCCATTCTCTCTCCCTCCCTCCCACCAAGACAGCTCAATTCTCTCTCTCTCTCTCCCTCCCTCCCGCCAAGACTGCTCCATTCTTTCTCTCTCCCTCCCTCCCACCAAGACTGCTCCATTCTCTCTCCCTCCCTCCCACCAAGACTGCTCCAATCGCTCTCTCTCTCTCTCTCTCTCTCTCTCTCGCGCTCTCTCTCTCTCTCTCTCGCTCTCTCAGTCCCACCAACAAAGACTGCTCCATTCTCTCTCCCTACCTATCACCAAGACTGCTCCATTCTCTCTCCATCCCTCCCACCAAGGCTGCTCCATTCTCTCTCCCTCCCTCCCACCAAGACTGCTCCATTCTCTCTCCCTCCCCTCCCACCAAGACTGCTCCAATCTCTCTCCCTCCCTCCAACCAAGGCTGCTCCTTTCTCTCTCCCTCCCTCCCACCAAGACTGCTCCATTCTCTCTCCCTCCCTCCCACCAAGACTGCTCCAATCTCTCTCTCTCTCTCTCTCTCTCTCTCGCTCTCTCAGTCCCACCAACAAAGACTGCTCCATTCTCTCTCCCTACCTATCACCAAGACTGCTCCATTCTCTCTCCATCCCTCCCACCAAGGCTGCTCCATTCTCTCTGCCTCCCTCCCACCAAGACTGCTCCATTCTCTCTCCCTCCCTCCCACCAAGACTGCTCCAATCTCTCTCCCTCCCTCCCACCAAGGCTGCTCCTTTCTCTCTCCCTCCCTCCCACCAAGACTGCTCCATTCTCTTTCTCTCTTTCTCTCTCTCTCTCTACCACCAAGAATGCTCCTTTCTCTCTCCCTCCCTCCCACCAAGGCTGCTACATTCTCTCTCCCTCCCTCCCACCAAGACTGCTCCATTCTCTCTCTCTCTTTCTCTCTCCCTCCCTCACACCAAGACTGCTCCATTCTCTCTCCCTACCTACCACCAAGACTGCTCCATTTTATCTCCCTCCCTCCCACCAAGACTGCGCCATTCTCTATCCCTCCCTCCCACCAATACTGCTCCATTCTCTCTCTCTCTCTCTCTCTCTCTCTCTCTCTCTCTCTCTCTCTGTGTCCCTCCAAAGAAGACTGCTCCATTCTCTCTCCCTACCTACCACCAAGACTCCTCCATTCTCTCCCACCCTCCCACCAAGGCGGCTCCATTCTCTCTCCGTCCCTCCCACCAGGACTGCTATATTCTCTCTTTCTCTCTCTCTCCTACCAAGACTACTCCATTCTCTCTCTCTCTCTCTCTCTCTCTCTCTCTCAGTCCCACCAACAAAGACTGCTCCATTCTCTCTCCCTACCTATCACCAAGACTGCTCCATTCTCTCTCCATCCCTCCCACCAAGGCTGCTCCATTCTCTCTCCCTCCCTCCCACCAAGACTGCTCCATTCTCTCTCCCTCCCTCCCACCAAGACTGCTCCAATCTCTCTCCCTCCCTCCCACCAAGGCTGCTCCTTTCTCTCTCCCTCCCTCCCACCAAGACTGCTCCATTCTCTTTCTCTCTTTCTCTCTCTCTCTCTACCACCAAGAATGCTCCATTCTCTCTCCCTCCCTCCCACCAAGGCTGCTCCATTCTCTCTCTCTCTCTCTCTCTCTCTCCCACCAAGACTGCTCCATTCTCTCTCCCTCCTTCCCAACAAGACTGCTCCATTCTCTCTCCCTACCTACCACCAAGACTGCTCCATTCTCTCTCCCTCCCTCCCACCAAGACTGCGCAATTCTCTATCCCTACCTCCCACCAAGACTGCTCCATTCTCTCTCTCTCTCTCTCTCTCTCTCTCTCTCTCTCTCTCTCTCAGTCCCTCCAAAGAAGACTGCTCCATTCTCTCTCCCTACCTACCACCAAGACTGCTCCATTCTCTCTACCTCCCTCCCACCAAGACTGCTCAATTCTCTCTCCCTCCCTCCAAGACTGCTCCATTCTCTCTCCCTCGCTCCCACCAAGGCTGTTCCATTCTCCCTCCCTCCCTCCCACCAAGACAGCTCCATTCTCTCTCCCTCCCTCCCACCAAGGGTGCTCCATTCTCTCTGCCTCCCTCCCTGAAAGACTGTTCCATTCTCTCTCCCTCCCTCCCACCAAGGCTGCGCCATTCTCTCTACCTCCCTCCCACCAAGACTACTCCATTCTCTCTCTCCCTCTCTCTCTCTCTCTCTCTCTCTCTCTCTCTCTCTCTCTCTCCGTTCCTCCCACCAAGGCTGCTCCATTCTATCTCTCTCCCTACCTCCAAGACTGCTCCATTCTCTCTCCCTCCCTCCCACCAAGACTGCTCCGTTCTCTCTCCCTCACTCCCACCAAGGGAGCTCTATTCTCTATTCCTCCCTCCCACCAGGACTGCTCCATTCTCTCTCTCTCTCTCTCTCTCTCTCTCTCTCTCTCTCTCTCTCTCCCTCTATCTCCCTACCACCAAGACAGCTCCATTCTCTCTCGGGCCCTCCCACCAAGGCTGCTCCATTATCTCTCTCTCCCTCCCACAAAGGCTGCTCTATTCTCTCTCCCTCCCTCCCACCAAGAATGCTCCATTCTCTCTCCCTCCCTCCCACCAAGGCTGCTCCTTTCTCTCTCCCTCCCTCCCACCAAGACTGCTCTATTCTCTCTCCCTCCCTCCCACAAAGACTGCTCCATTCTCTCTCCCTCCCTCCCACCAAGACTGCTCCATTCTCTCTCCCTCACTCCCACCAAGGGAGCTCTATTCTCTATTCCTCCCTCCCACCAGGACTGCTCCATTCTCTCTCTCTCTCTCTCTCTCTCTCTCTCTCTCTCTCTCTCTCTCTCCCCTCTCCCTCTATCTCCCTACCACCAAGACAGCTCCATTCTCTCTCGGGCCCTCCCACCAAGGCTGCTCCATTATCTCTCTCTCCCTCCCACAAAGGCTGCTCTATTCTCTCTCTCTCTCTCTACCACCAAGAATGCTCCATTCTCTCTCCCTCCCTCCCACCAAGGCTGCTCCATTCTCTCTCCCTCCCTCCCACCAAGACTGCTCCATTCTCTCTCCCTCCTTCCCAACAAGACTGCTCCATTCTCTCTCCCTACCTACCAAAAAGACTGCTCCATTCTCTCTCCCTCCCTCCCACCAAGACTGCGCAATTCTCTATCCCTACCTCCCACCAAGACTGCTCCTCTCTCTCTCTCTCTCTCTCTCTCTCTAGCTCTCTCTCTCTCTCTCTAGCTCTCTCTCCGTCCCTCCCACCAATGCTGCTCCATTCTCTCTCCCTCCCTACCACCAAAACTGCTCCATTCTCTCTCTCTCTGGCCAAAACTGCTCCATTCTCTCTCCCTCCCTCCCACCAAGACTGCTCAATTCTCTCTCTCTCTCTCCCTCCCTCCCGCCAAGACTGCTCCATTCTTTTTCTCTCCCTCCCTCCCACCAAGACTGCTCCAATCGCTCTCTCTCTCTCTCTCTCTCTCTCTCTCTCTCTCTCTCTCTCTCTCACTCTCTCAGTCCCACCAACAAAGACTGCTCCATTCTCTCTCCCTACCTATCACCAAGACTGCTCCATTCTCTCTCCATCCCTCCCACCAAGGCTGCTCCATTCTCTCTCCCTCCCTCCCACCAAGACTGCTCCATTCTCTCTCCCTCCCTCCCACCAAGACTGCTCCAATCTCTCTCCCTCCCTCCCACCAAGGCTGCTCCTTTCTCTCTCCCTCCCTCCCACCAAGACTGCTCCATTCTCTCTCCCTCCCTCCCACCAAGACTGCTCCAATCTCTCTCTCTCTCTCTCTCTCTCTCTCTCTCTCTCTCTCTCTCTCTCTCGCTCTCTCAGTCCCACCAACAAAGACTGCTCCATTCTCTCTCCCTACCTATCACCAAGACTGCTCCATTCTCTCTCCATCCCTCCCACCAAGGCTGCTCCATTCTCTCTCCCTCCCTCCCACCAAGACTGCTCCATTCTCTCTCCCTCCCTCCCACCAAGACTGCTCCAATCTCTCTCCCTCCCTCCCACCAAGGCTGCTC
>NW_026513649.1:17500-23545 GCF_027244095.1 Hemicordylus capensis | reverse complement strand
CTGGCCTCCGCCCGCCGGAGGCCCGGTCTACCCGCATAGGCCTGAATGGCGGGTAGACCTGGCCTCCGCCCGCCGGAGGCCCGGTCTACCCGCATAGGCCCGAATGGCGGGTAGACCTGGCCTCCGCCCCCCGGAGGCCCGGTCTACCCGCATAGGCCTGAATGGCGGGTAGACCTGGCCTCCGCCCCCCGGAGGCCCGGTCTACCCGCCTAGGCCTGAATGGCGGGTAGACCTGGCCTCCGCCCGCCGGGTAGACCTGGCCTCCGGGCCTCCGTCCGGCCGGGGCTGGAGACGCCGCCGCTTCCCCCCGGGAAGAACACTCCCTCCGGGGCTTAATTTTCCACAGTGGGAGGGGGGGCGTCCCCGGGGCTTAAGGATCCGCTTCCCCTGGCCGGGGCTCCCACCTCCCTTCCCGGGCTTAACGCCCCGCCGGCAGGCAGGCAGGCAGGCTGGGGAAGGGACCGAGTCGGGAGCGGCGGCCCGGTCTACCCGCCATAGAGGCCTATGGGGGTAGACCTGGCCTCCGCCCGCCGGAGGCCCGGTCTACCCGCATAGGCCCGAATGGCGGGTAGACCTGGCCTCCGCCCGCCGGAGGCCCGGTCTACCCGCATAGGCCTGAATGGCGGGTAGACCTGGCCTCCGGCCGCCGGAGGCCCGGTCTACCCGCATAGGCCTGAATGGCGGGTAGACCTGGCCTCCGCCCGCCGGAGGCCCGGTCTACCCGCATAGGCCTGAATGGCGGGTAGACCTGGCCTCCGGGCCTCCGGCCTGCCCGGCCTGGAGACCCCGCCGCTTCCCCCCGGGAAGAACACTCCCTCCGGGGCTTAATTTTCCACAGTGGGAGGGGGGGCGTCCCCGGGGCTTAAGGATCCGCTTCCCCTGGCCGGGACTCCCACCTCCCTTCCCGGGCTTAACGCCCCGCCGGCAGGCAGGCAGGCAGGCTGGGGAAGGGACCGAGTCGGGAGCGGAGGCCCGGTCTACCCGCCATAGAGGCCTATGGGGGTAGACCTGGCCTCCGCCCGCCGGAGGCCCGGTCTACCCGCATAGGCCCGAATGGCGGGTAGACCTGGCCTCCGCCCGCCGGAGGCCCGGTCTACCCGCATAGGCCCGAATGGCGGGTAGACCTGGCCTCCGCCCGCCGGAGGCCCGGTCTACCCGCATAGGCCCGAATGGCGGGTAGACCTGGCCTCCGCCCGCCGGAGGCCCGGTCTACCCGCATAGGCCCGAATGGCGGGTAGACCTGGCCTCCGCCCGCCGGAGGCCCGGTCTACCCGCATAGGCCCGAATGGCGGGTAGACCTGGCCTCCGCCCGCCGGGTAGACCTGGCCTCCGGGCCTCCGTCCGGCCGGGGCTGGAGACGCCGCCGCTTCCCCCCGGGTAGAACACTCCCTCCGGGGCTTAATTTTCCACAGTGGGAGGGGGGGGCGTCCCCGGGGCTTAAGGATCCGCTTCCCCTGGCCGGGGCTCCCACCTCCCTTCCCGGGCTTAAGGCCCCGCCGGCAGGCAGGCTGGGGAAGGGACCGAGTGGGGAGCGGAGGCCCGGTCTACCCGCCATAGAGGCCTATGGGGGTAGACCTGGCCTCCGCCCGCCGGAGGCCCGGTCTACCCGCATAGGCCTGAATGGCGGGTAGACCTGGCCTCCGCCCGCCGGAGGCCCGGTCTACCCGCATAGGCCCGAATGGCGGGTAGACCTGGCCTCCGCCCCCCGGAGGCCCGGTCTACCCGCATAGGCCTGAATGGCGGGTAGACCTGGCCTCCGCCCCCCGGAGGCCCGGTCTACCCGCATAGGCCTGAATGGCGGGTAGACCTGGCCTCCGCCCCCCGGAGGCCCGGTCTACCCGCATAGGCCTGAATGGCGGGTAGACCTGGCCTCCGCCCCCCGGAGGCCCGGTCTACCCGCCTAGGCCTGAATGGCGGGTAGACCTGGCCTCCGCCCGCCGGGTAGACCTGGCCTCCGGGCCTCCGTCCGGCCGGGGCTGGAGACGCCGCCGCTTCCCCCCGGGAAGAACACTCCCTCCGGGGCTTAATTTTCCACAGTGGGAGGGGGGGCGTCCCCGGGGCTTAAGGATCCGCTTCCCCTGGCCGGGGCTCCCACCTCCCTTCCCGGGCTTAACGCCCCGCCGGCAGGCAGGCAGGCAGGCTGGGGAAGGGACCGAGTCGGGAGCGGCGGCCCGGTCTACCCGCCATAGAGGCCTATGGGGGTAGACCTGGCCTCCGCCCGCCGGAGGCCCGGTCTACCCGCATAGGCCCGAATGGCGGGTAGACCTGGCCTCCGCCCGCCGGAGGCCCGGTCTACCCGCATAGGCCTGAATGGCGGGTAGACCTGGCCTCCGCCCGCCGGAGGCCCGGTCTACCCGCATAGGCCTGAATGGCGGGTAGACCTGGCCTCCGCCCGCCGGAGGCCCGGTCTACCCGCATAGGCCTGAATGGCGGGTAGACCTGGCCTCCGGGCCTCCGGCCTGCCCGGCCTGGAGACCCCGCCGCTTCCCCCCGGGAAGAACACTCCCTCCGGGGCTTAATTTTCCACAGTGGGAGGGGGGGCGTCCCCGGGGCTTAAGGATCCGCTTCCCCTGGCCGGGACTCCCACCTTCCTTCCCGGGCTTAACGCCCCGCTGGCAGGCAGGCAGGCAGGCAGGCAGGCAGGCTGGGGAAGGGACCGAGTCGGGAGCGGAGGCCCGGTCTACCCGCCATAGAGGCCTATGGGGGTAGACCTGGCCTCCGCCCGCCGGAGGCCCGGTCTACCCGCATAGGCCCGAATGGCGGGTAGACCTGGCCTCCGCCCGCCGGAGGCCCGGTCTACCCGCATAGGCCTGAATGGCGGGTAGACCTGGCCTCCGCCCCCCGGAGGCCCGGTCTACCCGCATAGGCCTGAATGGCGGGTAGACCTGGCCTCCGCCCCCCGGAGGCCCGGTCTACCCGCATAGGCCTGAATGGCGGGTAGACCTGGCCTCCGCCCGCCGGAGGCCCGGTCTACCCGCATAGGCCTGAATGGCGGGTAGACCTGGCCTCCGCCCGCCGGAGGCCCGGTCTACCCGCATAGGCCTGAATGGCAGGTAGACCTGGCCTCCGCCCGCCGGGTAGACCTGGCCTCCGGGCCTCCAGCCGGCCCGGCCTGGAGACGCCGCCGCTTCCCCCCGGGAAGAACACTCCCTCCGGGGCTTAATTTTCCACAGTGGGAGGGGGGGCGTCCCCGGGGCTTAAGGATCCGCTTCCCCTGGCCGGGGCTCCCACCTCCCTTCCCGGGCTTAACGCCCCGCCGGCAGGCAGGCAGGCAGGCTGGGGAAGGGACCGAGTGGGGAGCGGAGGCCCGGTCTACCCGCCATAGAGGCCTATGGGGGTAGACCTGGCCTCCGCCCGCCGGAGGCCCGGTCTACCCGCATAGGCCCGAATGGCGGGTAGACCTGGCCTCCGCCCGCCGGAGGCCCGGTCTACCCGCATAGGCCTGAATGGCGGGTAGACCTGGCCTCCGCCCGCCGGAGGCCCGGTCTACCCGCATAGGCCTGAATGGCGGGTAGACCTGGCCTCCGGGCCTCCGTCCGGCCGGGGCTGGAGACGCCGCCGCTTCCCCCCGGGAAGAACACTCCCTCCGGGGCTTAATTTTCCACAGTGGGAGGGGGGGCGTCCCCGGGGCTTAAGGATCCGCTTCCCCTGGCCGGGACTCCCACCTTCCTTCCCGGGCTTAACGCCCCGCTGGCAGGCAGGCAGGCAGGCAGGCAGGCAGGCTGGGGAAGGGACCGAGTCGGGAGCGGAGGCCCGGTCTACCCGCCATAGAGGCCTATGGGGGTAGACCTGGCCTCCGCCCGCCGGAGGCCCGGTCTACCCGCATAGGCCCGAATGGCGGGTAGACCTGGCCTCCGCCCCCCGGAGGCCCGGTCTACCCGCATAGGCCTGAATGGCGGGTAGACCTGGCCTCCGCCCGCCGGGTAGACCTGGCCTCCGGGCCTCCGTCCGGCCGGGGCTGGAGACGCCGCCGCTTCCCCCCGGGAAGAACACTCCCTCCGGGGCTTAATTTTCCACAGTGGGAGGGGGGGGCGTCCCCGGGGCTTAAGGATCCGCTTCCCCTGGCCGGGACTCCCACCTCCCTTCCCGGGCTTAAGGGCCCGCTGGCAGGCAGGCAGGCAGGCTGGGGAAGGGACCGAGTGGGGAGCGGAGGCCCGGTCTACCCGCCATAGAGGCCTATGGGGGTAGACCTGGCCTCCGCCCGCCGGAGGCCCGGTCTACCCGCATAGGCCTGAATGGCGGGTAGACCGGGCCTCCGCCCGCCGGGTAGACCTGGCCTCCGCCCGCCGGGTAGACCTGGCCTCCGGGCCTCCGGCCGGCCGGGCCTGGAGACGCCGCCGCTTCCCCCCCGGGAGGACACCCGCCCCCGGGCTTAATTTTCCAGTCGGGGGGGGGGGGTGTTGGCGCACCCCGGGGCTTAAGGCTCCCCTTCCCCGAGCCGAGCCACCCCCCCCTTCCCGGGCTTAATGCTCGGCTCACCCCGTGGAGGTAGGCCTCTGGTGGAGGGAAGCGGGCAGGCGGGCAGGCCAGGGGCTGACGAAAGCTCCACCAACCTCTTCCTGCTGCTGCTGCTACTGCCAGCCTGCCTGGCTGAACTGTTTCCAGCCAGGGTGACATCACAGTAGGGCAGGCAGGGCACCTGGCTGCTGCTGCTGCTGCCAGCCTGCCTACCTGGCTGAACTGTTTCCAGCCAGGGTGACATCACAGTAGGGCAGGCAGGACCCATGGCTGCTGCTGCCAGAAGCCAGCCCTGCCTGCCTGGCTGAACTGTTTCCAGCCAGGGTGACATCACAGTAGGGCAGGCAGGACCATTGGCTGCTGCTGCTGGAAGCAGTGGTGCCTGCCTGCCTGCCCGCCTGAACTGTTTCCACCCAGGGCGATCTCACACGACAGCAGGCCGGGCAGAGTCCGGAACGGCGGCCCGGTCTACCCGCCCTAGCCGGCAAGGGAGGTAGACCTGGCCTCCGCCCCTCGGAGGCCCGGTCTACCCGCCCCAGAAGGCTAGGGAGGTAGACCGGGCCTCCGGAGGCCACCGGCTGCTATGGAGGTAGACCGGGCCTCCGGCCGTCGGAGGCCCGGTCTACCCGCCCCGGAAGGCTAGGGAGGTAGACCGGGCCTCCGGAGGCCACCGGCTGCTATGGAGGTAGACCGGGCCTCCGGCCGTCGGAGGCCCGGTCTACCCGCCCCAGAAGGCTAGGGAGGGAGACCGGGCCTCCGGAGGCCACCGGCTGCTATGGAGGTAGACCGGGCCTCCGGCCGTCGGAGGCCCGGTCTACCCGCCCCGGAAGGCTAGGGAGGTAGACCGGGCCTCCGGAGGCCACCGGCTGCTATGGAGGTAGACCGGGCCTCCGGCCGTCGGAGGCCCGGTCTACCCGCCCCGGAAGCCCCGCGGAGGTAGACCGGGCCTCCGGAGGCCACCGGCTGCTATGGAGGTAGACCGGGCCTCCGGCCGTCGGAGGCCCGGTCTACCCGCCCCGGAAGGCTAGGGAGGTAGACCGGGCCTCCGGAGGCCACCGGCTGCTATGGAGGTAGACCGGGCCTCCGGCCGTCGGAGGCCCGGTCTACCCGCCCCGGAAGCCCCGCGGAGGGAGACCGGGCCTCCGGAGGCCACCGGCTGCTATGGAGGTAGACCGGGCCTCCGGCCGTCGGAGGCCCGGTCTACCCGCCCCGGAAGGCTAGGGAGGTAGACCGGGCCTCCGGAGGCCACCGGCTGCTATGGAGGTAGACCGGGCCTCCGGCCGTCGGAGGCCCGGTCTACCCGCCCCGGAAGCCCCGCGGAGGGAGACCGGGCCTCCGGAGGCCACCGGCTGCTATGGAGGTAGACCGGGCCTCCGGCCGTCGGAGGCCCGGTCTACCCGCCCCGGAAGGCTAGGGAGGTAGACCGGGCCTCCGGCCGTCGGAGGCCCGGTCTACCCGCCCCGGAAGCCCCCGCGGAGGTAGACCGGGCCTCCGCCCGCCGCTCGAGCGGCAGAGTGCGGGGCGGAGGCCCGGTCTACCCGCGCGGGAGCCAGCGGGTAGACCGCCCCTCCTCCTCCGGGGCTCGGA
>NW_026513649.1:0-7500 GCF_027244095.1 Hemicordylus capensis | reverse complement strand
ATAGGCCTGAATGGCGGGTAGACCTGGCCTCCGCCCGCCGGAGGCCCGGTCTACCCGCATAGGCCCGAATGGCGGGTAGACCTGGCCTCCGCCCCCCGGAGGCCCGGTCTACCCGCATAGGCCTGAATGGCGGGTAGACCTGGCCTCCGCCCCCCGGAGGCCCGGTCTACCCGCCTAGGCCTGAATGGCGGGTAGACCTGGCCTCCGCCCGCCGGGTAGACCTGGCCTCCGGGCCTCCGTCCGGCCGGGGCTGGAGACGCCGCCGCTTCCCCCCGGGAAGAACACTCCCTCCGGGGCTTAATTTTCCACAGTGGGAGGGGGGGCGTCCCCGGGGCTTAAGGATCCGCTTCCCCTGGCCGGGGCTCCCACCTCCCTTCCCGGGCTTAACGCCCCGCCGGCAGGCAGGCAGGCAGGCTGGGGAAGGGACCGAGTCGGGAGCGGCGGCCCGGTCTACCCGCCATAGAGGCCTATGGGGGTAGACCTGGCCTCCGCCCGCCGGAGGCCCGGTCTACCCGCATAGGCCCGAATGGCGGGTAGACCTGGCCTCCGCCCGCCGGAGGCCCGGTCTACCCGCATAGGCCTGAATGGCGGGTAGACCTGGCCTCCGCCCGCCGGAGGCCCGGTCTACCCGCATAGGCCTGAATGGCGGGTAGACCTGGCCTCCGCCCGCCGGAGGCCCGGTCTACCCGCATAGGCCTGAATGGCGGGTAGACCTGGCCTCCGGGCCTCCGGCCTGCCCGGCCTGGAGACCCCGCCGCTTCCCCCCGGGAAGAACACTCCCTCCGGGGCTTAATTTTCCACAGTGGGAGGGGGGGCGTCCCCGGGGCTTAAGGATCCGCTTCCCCTGGCCGGGACTCCCACCTTCCTTCCCGGGCTTAACGCCCCGCTGGCAGGCAGGCAGGCAGGCAGGCAGGCAGGCTGGGGAAGGGACCGAGTCGGGAGCGGAGGCCCGGTCTACCCGCCATAGAGGCCTATGGGGGTAGACCTGGCCTCCGCCCGCCGGAGGCCCGGTCTACCCGCATAGGCCCGAATGGCGGGTAGACCTGGCCTCCGCCCGCCGGAGGCCCGGTCTACCCGCATAGGCCTGAATGGCGGGTAGACCTGGCCTCCGCCCGCCGGAGGCCCGGTCTACCCGCATAGGCCTGAATGGCGGGTAGACCTGGCCTCCGCCCGCCGGAGGCCCGGTCTACCCGCATAGGCCTGAATGGCGGGTAGACCTGGCCTCCGCCCGCCGGAGGCCCGGTCTACCCGCCTAGGCCTGAATGGCGGGTAGACCTGGCCTCCGCCCTCCGGGTAGACCTGGCCTCCGGGCCTCCAGCCGGCCCGGCCTGGAGACGCCGCCGCTTCCCCCCGGGAAGAACACTCCCTCCGGGGCTTAATTTTCCACAGTGGGAGGGGGGGGCGTCCCCGGGGCTTAAGGATCCGCTTCCCCTGGCCGGGGCTCCCACCTCCCTTCCCGGGCTTAAGGCCCCGCCGGCAGGCAGGCTGGGGAAGGGACCGAGTGGGGAGCGGAGGCCCGGTCTACCCGCCATAGAGGCCTATGGGGGTAGACCTGGCCTCCGCCCGCCGGAGGCCCGGTCTACCCGCATTGGCCTGAATGGCGGGTAGACCTGGCCTCCGCCCGCCGGAGGCCCGGTCTACCCGCATAGGCCCGAATGGCGGGTAGACCTGGCCTCCGCCCGCCGGGTAGACCTGGCCTCCGGGCCTCCAGCCGGCCCGGCCTGGAGACGCCGCCGCTTCCCCCCGGGAAGAACACTCCCTCCGGGGCTTAATTTTCCACAGTGGGAGGGGGGGGCGTCCCCGGGGCTTAAGGATCCGCTTCCCCTGGCCGGGGCTCCCACCTCCCTTCCCGGGCTTAAGGCCCCGCCGGCAGGCAGGCTGGGGAAGGGACCGAGTGGGGAGCGGAGGCCCGGTCTACCCGCCATAGAGGCCTATGGGGGTAGACCTGGCCTCCGCCCGCCGGAGGCCCGGTCTACCCGCATTGGCCTGAATGGCGGGTAGACCTGGCCTCCGCCCGCCGGAGGCCCGGTCTACCCGCATAGGCCTGAATGGCGGGTAGACCTGGCCTCCGCCCGCCGGAGGCCCGGTCTACCCGCATAGGCCCGAATGGCGGGTAGACCTGGCCTCCGCCCCCCGGAGGCCCGGTCTACCCGCATAGGCCTGAATGGCGGGTAGACCTGGCCTCCGCCCCCCGGAGGCCCGGTCTACCCGCCTAGGCCTGAATGGCGGGTAGACCTGGCCTCCGCCCGCCGGGTAGACCTGGCCTCCGGGCCTCCGTCCGGCCGGGGCTGGAGACGCCGCCGCTTCCCCCCGGGAAGAACACTCCCTCCGGGGCTTAATTTTCCACAGTGGGAGGGGGGGCGTCCCCGGGGCTTAAGGATCCGCTTCCCCTGGCCGGGGCTCCCACCTCCCTTCCCGGGCTTAACGCCCCGCCGGCAGGCAGGCAGGCAGGCTGGGGAAGGGACCGAGTCGGGAGCGGCGGCCCGGTCTACCCGCCATAGAGGCCTATGGGGGTAGACCTGGCCTCCGCCCGCCGGAGGCCCGGTCTACCCGCATAGGCCCGAATGGCGGGTAGACCTGGCCTCCGCCCGCCGGAGGCCCGGTCTACCCGCATAGGCCTGAATGGCGGGTAGACCTGGCCTCCGGCCGCCGGAGGCCCGGTCTACCCGCATAGGCCTGAATGGCGGGTAGACCTGGCCTCCGCCCGCCGGAGGCCCGGTCTACCCGCATAGGCCTGAATGGCGGGTAGACCTGGCCTCCGGGCCTCCGGCCTGCCCGGCCTGGAGACCCCGCCGCTTCCCCCCGGGAAGAACACTCCCTCCGGGGCTTAATTTTCCACAGTGGGAGGGGGGGCGTCCCCGGGGCTTAAGGATCCGCTTCCCCTGGCCGGGACTCCCACCTCCCTTCCCGGGCTTAACGCCCCGCCGGCAGGCAGGCAGGCAGGCTGGGGAAGGGACCGAGTCGGGAGCGGAGGCCCGGTCTACCCGCCATAGAGGCCTATGGGGGTAGACCTGGCCTCCGCCCGCCGGAGGCCCGGTCTACCCGCATAGGCCCGAATGGCGGGTAGACCTGGCCTCCGCCCGCCGGAGGCCCGGTCTACCCGCATAGGCCCGAATGGCGGGTAGACCTGGCCTCCGCCCGCCGGAGGCCCGGTCTACCCGCATAGGCCCGAATGGCGGGTAGACCTGGCCTCCGCCCGCCGGAGGCCCGGTCTACCCGCATAGGCCCGAATGGCGGGTAGACCTGGCCTCCGCCCGCCGGAGGCCCGGTCTACCCGCATAGGCCCGAATGGCGGGTAGACCTGGCCTCCGCCCGCCGGGTAGACCTGGCCTCCGGGCCTCCGTCCGGCCGGGGCTGGAGACGCCGCCGCTTCCCCCCGGGTAGAACACTCCCTCCGGGGCTTAATTTTCCACAGTGGGAGGGGGGGGCGTCCCCGGGGCTTAAGGATCCGCTTCCCCTGGCCGGGGCTCCCACCTCCCTTCCCGGGCTTAAGGCCCCGCCGGCAGGCAGGCTGGGGAAGGGACCGAGTGGGGAGCGGAGGCCCGGTCTACCCGCCATAGAGGCCTATGGGGGTAGACCTGGCCTCCGCCCGCCGGAGGCCCGGTCTACCCGCATAGGCCTGAATGGCGGGTAGACCTGGCCTCCGCCCGCCGGAGGCCCGGTCTACCCGCATAGGCCCGAATGGCGGGTAGACCTGGCCTCCGCCCCCCGGAGGCCCGGTCTACCCGCATAGGCCTGAATGGCGGGTAGACCTGGCCTCCGCCCCCCGGAGGCCCGGTCTACCCGCATAGGCCTGAATGGCGGGTAGACCTGGCCTCCGCCCCCCGGAGGCCCGGTCTACCCGCATAGGCCTGAATGGCGGGTAGACCTGGCCTCCGCCCCCCGGAGGCCCGGTCTACCCGCCTAGGCCTGAATGGCGGGTAGACCTGGCCTCCGCCCGCCGGGTAGACCTGGCCTCCGGGCCTCCGTCCGGCCGGGGCTGGAGACGCCGCCGCTTCCCCCCGGGAAGAACACTCCCTCCGGGGCTTAATTTTCCACAGTGGGAGGGGGGGCGTCCCCGGGGCTTAAGGATCCGCTTCCCCTGGCCGGGGCTCCCACCTCCCTTCCCGGGCTTAACGCCCCGCCGGCAGGCAGGCAGGCAGGCTGGGGAAGGGACCGAGTCGGGAGCGGCGGCCCGGTCTACCCGCCATAGAGGCCTATGGGGGTAGACCTGGCCTCCGCCCGCCGGAGGCCCGGTCTACCCGCATAGGCCCGAATGGCGGGTAGACCTGGCCTCCGCCCGCCGGAGGCCCGGTCTACCCGCATAGGCCTGAATGGCGGGTAGACCTGGCCTCCGCCCGCCGGAGGCCCGGTCTACCCGCATAGGCCTGAATGGCGGGTAGACCTGGCCTCCGCCCGCCGGAGGCCCGGTCTACCCGCATAGGCCTGAATGGCGGGTAGACCTGGCCTCCGGGCCTCCGGCCTGCCCGGCCTGGAGACCCCGCCGCTTCCCCCCGGGAAGAACACTCCCTCCGGGGCTTAATTTTCCACAGTGGGAGGGGGGGCGTCCCCGGGGCTTAAGGATCCGCTTCCCCTGGCCGGGACTCCCACCTTCCTTCCCGGGCTTAACGCCCCGCTGGCAGGCAGGCAGGCAGGCAGGCAGGCAGGCTGGGGAAGGGACCGAGTCGGGAGCGGAGGCCCGGTCTACCCGCCATAGAGGCCTATGGGGGTAGACCTGGCCTCCGCCCGCCGGAGGCCCGGTCTACCCGCATAGGCCCGAATGGCGGGTAGACCTGGCCTCCGCCCGCCGGAGGCCCGGTCTACCCGCATAGGCCTGAATGGCGGGTAGACCTGGCCTCCGCCCCCCGGAGGCCCGGTCTACCCGCATAGGCCTGAATGGCGGGTAGACCTGGCCTCCGCCCCCCGGAGGCCCGGTCTACCCGCATAGGCCTGAATGGCGGGTAGACCTGGCCTCCGCCCGCCGGAGGCCCGGTCTACCCGCATAGGCCTGAATGGCGGGTAGACCTGGCCTCCGCCCGCCGGAGGCCCGGTCTACCCGCATAGGCCTGAATGGCAGGTAGACCTGGCCTCCGCCCGCCGGGTAGACCTGGCCTCCGGGCCTCCAGCCGGCCCGGCCTGGAGACGCCGCCGCTTCCCCCCGGGAAGAACACTCCCTCCGGGGCTTAATTTTCCACAGTGGGAGGGGGGGCGTCCCCGGGGCTTAAGGATCCGCTTCCCCTGGCCGGGGCTCCCACCTCCCTTCCCGGGCTTAACGCCCCGCCGGCAGGCAGGCAGGCAGGCTGGGGAAGGGACCGAGTGGGGAGCGGAGGCCCGGTCTACCCGCCATAGAGGCCTATGGGGGTAGACCTGGCCTCCGCCCGCCGGAGGCCCGGTCTACCCGCATAGGCCCGAATGGCGGGTAGACCTGGCCTCCGCCCGCCGGAGGCCCGGTCTACCCGCATAGGCCTGAATGGCGGGTAGACCTGGCCTCCGCCCGCCGGAGGCCCGGTCTACCCGCATAGGCCTGAATGGCGGGTAGACCTGGCCTCCGGGCCTCCGTCCGGCCGGGGCTGGAGACGCCGCCGCTTCCCCCCGGGAAGAACACTCCCTCCGGGGCTTAATTTTCCACAGTGGGAGGGGGGGCGTCCCCGGGGCTTAAGGATCCGCTTCCCCTGGCCGGGACTCCCACCTTCCTTCCCGGGCTTAACGCCCCGCTGGCAGGCAGGCAGGCAGGCAGGCAGGCAGGCTGGGGAAGGGACCGAGTCGGGAGCGGAGGCCCGGTCTACCCGCCATAGAGGCCTATGGGGGTAGACCTGGCCTCCGCCCGCCGGAGGCCCGGTCTACCCGCATAGGCCCGAATGGCGGGTAGACCTGGCCTCCGCCCCCCGGAGGCCCGGTCTACCCGCATAGGCCTGAATGGCGGGTAGACCTGGCCTCCGCCCGCCGGGTAGACCTGGCCTCCGGGCCTCCGTCCGGCCGGGGCTGGAGACGCCGCCGCTTCCCCCCGGGAAGAACACTCCCTCCGGGGCTTAATTTTCCACAGTGGGAGGGGGGGGCGTCCCCGGGGCTTAAGGATCCGCTTCCCCTGGCCGGGACTCCCACCTCCCTTCCCGGGCTTAAGGGCCCGCTGGCAGGCAGGCAGGCAGGCTGGGGAAGGGACCGAGTGGGGAGCGGAGGCCCGGTCTACCCGCCATAGAGGCCTATGGGGGTAGACCTGGCCTCCGCCCGCCGGAGGCCCGGTCTACCCGCATAGGCCTGAATGGCGGGTAGACCGGGCCTCCGCCCGCCGGGTAGACCTGGCCTCCGCCCGCCGGGTAGACCTGGCCTCCGGGCCTCCGGCCGGCCGGGCCTGGAGACGCCGCCGCTTCCCCCCCGGGAGGACACCCGCCCCCGGGCTTAATTTTCCAGTCGGGGGGGGGGGGTGTTGGCGCACCCCGGGGCTTAAGGCTCCCCTTCCCCGAGCCGAGCCACCCCCCCCTTCCCGGGCTTAATGCTCGGCTCACCCCGTGGAGGTAGGCCTCTGGTGGAGGGAAGCGGGCAGGCGGGCAGGCCAGGGGCTGACGAAAGCTCCACCAACCTCTTCCTGCTGCTGCTGCTACTGCCAGCCTGCCTGGCTGAACTGTTTCCAGCCAGGGTGACATCACAGTAGGGCAGGCAGGGCACCTGGCTGCTGCTGCTGCTGCCAGCCTGCCTACCTGGCTGAACTGTTTCCAGCCAGGGTGACATCACAGTAGGGCAGGCAGGACCCATGGCTGCTGCTGCCAGAAGCCAGCCCTGCCTGCCTGGCTGAACTGTTTCCAGCCAGGGTGACATCACAGTAGGGCAGGCAGGACCATTGGCTGCTGCTGCTGGAAGCAGTGGTGCCTGCCTGCCTGCCCGCCTGAACTGTTTCCACCCAGGGCGATCTCACACGACAGCAGGCCGGGCAGAGTCCGGAACGGCGGCCCGGTCTACCCGCCCTAGCCGGCAAGGGAGGTAGACCTGGCCTCCGCCCCTCGGAGGCCCGGTCTACCCGCCCCAGAAGGCTAGGGAGGTAGACCGGGCCTCCGGAGGCCACCGGCTGCTATGGAGGTAGACCGGGCCTCCGGCCGTCGGAGGCCCGGTCTACCCGCCCCGGAAGGCTAGGGAGGTAGACCGGGCCTCCGGAGGCCACCGGCTGCTATGGAGGTAGACCGGGCCTCCGGCCGTCGGAGGCCCGGTCTACCCGCCCCAGAAGGCTAGGGAGGGAGACCGGGCCTCCGGAGGCCACCGGCTGCTATGGAGGTAGACCGGGCCTCCGGCCGTCGGAGGCCCGGTCTACCCGCCCCGGAAGGCTAGGGAGGTAGACCGGGCCTCCGGAGGCCACCGGCTGCTATGGAGGTAGACCGGGCCTCCGGCCGTCGGAGGCCCGGTCTACCCGCCCCGGAAGCCCCGCGGAGGTAGACCGGGCCTCCGGAGGCCACCGGCTGCTATGGAGGTAGACCGGGCCTCCGGCCGTCGGAGGCCCGGTCTACCCGCCCCGGAAGGCTAGGGAGGTAGACC
>NW_026513648.1:0-29283 GCF_027244095.1 Hemicordylus capensis | reverse complement strand
TGCCCTTTTGGGTGGCTCCCATTGGCTTGCATGGATGTTACCCGGGGGGATGCCCTTTTGGGTGGCTCCCATTGGCTTGCATGGATGTTACCCGGGGGGATGCCCTTTTGGGTGGCTCCCATTGGCTTGCATGGATGTTACCCGGGGGGATGCCCTTTTGGGTGGCTCCCATTGGCTTGCATGGATGTTACCCGGGGGGATGCCCTTTTGGGTGGCTCCCATTGGCTTGCATGGATGTTACCCGGGGGGATGCCCTTTTGGGTGGCTCCCATTGGCTTGCATGGATGTTACCCGGGGGGATGCCCTTTTGGGTGGCTCCCATTGGCTTGCATGGATGTTACCCGGGGGGATGCCCTTTTGGGTGGCTCCCATTGGCTTGCATGGATGTTACCCGGGGGGATGCCCTTTTGGGTGGCTCCCATTGGCTTGCATGGATGTTACCCGGGGGGATGCCCTTTTGGGTGGCTCCCATTGGCTTGCATGGATGTTACCCGGGGGGATGCCCTTTTGGGTGGCTCCCATTGGCTTGCATGGATGTTACCCGGGGGGATGCCCTTTTGGGTGGCTCCCATTGGCTTGCATGGATGTTACCCGGGGGGATGCCCTTTTGGGTGGCTCCCATTGGCTTGCATGGATGTTACCCGGGGGGATGCCCTTTTGGGTGGCTCCCATTGGCTTGCATGGATGTTACCCGGGGGGATGCCCTTTTGGGTGGCTCCCATTGGCTTGCATGGATGTTACCCGGGGGGATGCCCTTTTGGGTGGCTCCCATTGGCTTGCATGGATGTTACCCGGGGGGATGCCCTTTTGGGTGGCTCCCATTGGCTTGCATGGATGTTACCCGGGGGGATGCCCTTTTGGGTGGCTCCCATTGGCTTGCATGGATGTTACCCGGGGGGATGCCCTTTTGGGTGGCTCCCATTGGCTTGCATGGATGTTACCCGGGGGGATGCCCTTTTGGGTGGCTCCCATTGGCTTGCATGGATGTTACCCGGGGGGATGCCCTTTTGGGTGGCTCCCATTGGCTTGCATGGATGTTACCCGGGGGGATGCCCTTTTGGGTGGCTCCCATTGGCTTGCATGGATGTTACCCGGGGGGATGCCCTTTTGGGTGGCTCCCATTGGCTTGCATGGATGTTACCCGGGGGGATGCCCTTTTGGGTGGCTCCCATTGGCTTGCATGGATGTTACCCGGGGGGATGCCCTTTTGGGTGGCTCCCATTGGCTTGCATGGATGTTACCCGGGGGGATGCCCTTTTGGGTGGCTCCCATTGGCTTGCATGGATGTTACCCGGGGGGATGCCCTTTTGGGTGGCTCCCATTGGCTTGCATGGATGTTACCCGGGGGGATGCCCTTTTGGGTGGCTCCCATTGGCTTGCATGGATGTTACCCGGGGGGATGCCCTTTTGGGTGGCTCCCATTGGCTTGCATGGATGTTACCCGGGGGGATGCCCTTTTGGGTGGCTCCCATTGGCTTGCATGGATGTTACCCGGGGGGATGCCCTTTTGGGTGGCTCCCATTGGCTTGCATGGATGTTACCCGGGGGGATGCCCTTTTGGGTGGCTCCCATTGGCTTGCATGGATGTTACCCGGGGGGATGCCCTTTTGGGTGGCTCCCATTGGCTTGCATGGATGTTACCCGGGGGGATGCCCTTTTGGGTGGCTCCCATTGGCTTGCATGGATGTTACCCGGGGGGATGCCCTTTTGGGTGGCTCCCATTGGCTTGCATGGATGTTACCCGGGGGGATGCCCTTTTGGGTGGCTCCCATTGGCTTGCATGGATGTTACCCGGGGGGATGCCCTTTTGGGTGGCTCCCATTGGCTTGCATGGATGTTACCCGGGGGGATGCCCTTTTGGGTGGCTCCCATTGGCTTGCATGGATGTTACCCGGGGGGATGCCCTTTTGGGTGGCTCCCATTGGCTTGCATGGATGTTACCCGGGGGGATGCCCTTTTGGGTGGCTCCCATTGGCTTGCATGGATGTTACCCGGGGGGATGCCCTTTTGGGTGGCTCCCATTGGCTTGCATGGATGTTACCCGGGGGGATGCCCTTTTGGGTGGCTCCCATTGGCTTGCATGGATGTTACCCGGGGGGATGCCCTTTTGGGTGGCTCCCATTGGCTTGCATGGATGTTACCCGGGGGGATGCCCTTTTGGGTGGCTCCCATTGGCTTGCATGGATGTTACCCGGGGGGATGCCCTTTTGGGTGGCTCCCATTGGCTTGCATGGATGTTACCCGGGGGGATGCCCTTTTGGGTGGCTCCCATTGGCTTGCATGGATGTTACCCGGGGGGATGCCCTTTTGGGTGGCTCCCATTGGCTTGCATGGATGTTACCCGGGGGGATGCCCTTTTGGGTGGCTCCCATTGGCTTGCATGGATGTTACCCGGGGGGATGCCCTTTTGGGTGGCTCCCATTGGCTTGCATGGATGTTACCCGGGGGGATGCCCTTTTGGGTGGCTCCCATTGGCTTGCATGGATGTTACCCGGGGGGATGCCCTTTTGGGTGGCTCCCATTGGCTTGCATGGATGTTACCCGGGGGGATGCCCTTTTGGGTGGCTCCCATTGGCTTGCATGGATGTTACCCGGGGGGATGCCCTTTTGGGTGGCTCCCATTGGCTTGCATGGATGTTACCCGGGGGGATGCCCTTTTGGGTGGCTCCCATTGGCTTGCATGGATGTTACCCGGGGGGATGCCCTTTTGGGTGGCTCCCATTGGCTTGCATGGATGTTACCCGGGGGGATGCCCTTTTGGGTGGCTCCCATTGGCTTGCATGGATGTTACCCGGGGGGATGCCCTTTTGGGTGGCTCCCATTGGCTTGCATGGATGTTACCCGGGGGGATGCCCTTTTGGGTGGCTCCCATTGGCTTGCATGGATGTTACCCGGGGGGATGCCCTTTTGGGTGGCTCCCATTGGCTTGCATGGATGTTACCCGGGGGGATGCCCTTTTGGGTGGCTCCCATTGGCTTGCATGGATGTTACCCGGGGGGATGCCCTTTTGGGTGGCTCCCATTGGCTTGCATGGATGTTACCCGGGGGGATGCCCTTTTGGGTGGCTCCCATTGGCTTGCATGGATGTTACCCGGGGGGATGCCCTTTTGGGTGGCTCCCATTGGCTTGCATGGATGTTACCCGGGGGGATGCCCTTTTGGGTGGCTCCCATTGGCTTGCATGGATGTTACCCGGGGGGATGCCCTTTTGGGTGGCTCCCATTGGCTTGCATGGATGTTACCCGGGGGGATGCCCTTTTGGGTGGCTCCCATTGGCTTGCATGGATGTTACCCGGGGGGATGCCCTTTTGGGTGGCTCCCATTGGCTTGCATGGATGTTACCCGGGGGGATGCCCTTTTGGGTGGCTCCCATTGGCTTGCATGGATGTTACCCGGGGGGATGCCCTTTTGGGTGGCTCCCATTGGCTTGCATGGATGTTACCCGGGGGGATGCCCTTTTGGGTGGCTCCCATTGGCTTGCATGGATGTTACCCGGGGGGATGCCCTTTTGGGTGGCTCCCATTGGCTTGCATGGATGTTACCCGGGGGGATGCCCTTTTGGGTGGCTCCCATTGGCTTGCATGGATGTTACCCGGGGGGATGCCCTTTTGGGTGGCTCCCATTGGCTTGCATGGATGTTACCCGGGGGGATGCCCTTTTGGGTGGCTCCCATTGGCTTGCATGGATGTTACCCGGGGGGATGCCCTTTTGGGTGGCTCCCATTGGCTTGCATGGATGTTACCCGGGGGGATGCCCTTTTGGGTGGCTCCCATTGGCTTGCATGGATGTTACCCGGGGGGATGCCCTTTTGGGTGGCTCCCATTGGCTTGCATGGATGTTACCCGGGGGGATGCCCTTTTGGGTGGCTCCCATTGGCTTGCATGGATGTTACCCGGGGGGATGCCCTTTTGGGTGGCTCCCATTGGCTTGCATGGATGTTACCCGGGGGGATGCCCTTTTGGGTGGCTCCCATTGGCTTGCATGGATGTTACCCGGGGGGATGCCCTTTTGGGTGGCTCCCATTGGCTTGCATGGATGTTACCCGGGGGGATGCCCTTTTGGGTGGCTCCCATTGGCTTGCATGGATGTTACCCGGGGGGATGCCCTTTTGGGTGGCTCCCATTGGCTTGCATGGATGTTACCCGGGGGGATGCCCTTTTGGGTGGCTCCCATTGGCTTGCATGGATGTTACCCGGGGGGATGCCCTTTTGGGTGGCTCCCATTGGCTTGCATGGATGTTACCCGGGGGGATGCCCTTTTGGGTGGCTCCCATTGGCTTGCATGGATGTTACCCGGGGGGATGCCCTTTTGGGTGGCTCCCATTGGCTTGCATGGATGTTACCCGGGGGGATGCCCTTTTGGGTGGCTCCCATTGGCTTGCATGGATGTTACCCGGGGGGATGCCCTTTTGGGTGGCTCCCATTGGCTTGCATGGATGTTACCCGGGGGGATGCCCTTTTGGGTGGCTCCCATTGGCTTGCATGGATGTTACCCGGGGGGATGCCCTTTTGGGTGGCTCCCATTGGCTTGCATGGATGTTACCCGGGGGGATGCCCTTTTGGGTGGCTCCCATTGGCTTGCATGGATGTTACCCGGGGGGATGCCCTTTTGGGTGGCTCCCATTGGCTTGCATGGATGTTACCCGGGGGGATGCCCTTTTGGGTGGCTCCCATTGGCTTGCATGGATGTTACCCGGGGGGATGCCCTTTTGGGTGGCTCCCATTGGCTTGCATGGATGTTACCCGGGGGGATGCCCTTTTGGGTGGCTCCCATTGGCTTGCATGGATGTTACCCGGGGGGATGCCCTTTTGGGTGGCTCCCATTGGCTTGCATGGATGTTACCCGGGGGGATGCCCTTTTGGGTGGCTCCCATTGGCTTGCATGGATGTTACCCGGGGGGATGCCCTTTTGGGTGGCTCCCATTGGCTTGCATGGATGTTACCCGGGGGGATGCCCTTTTGGGTGGCTCCCATTGGCTTGCATGGATGTTACCCGGGGGGATGCCCTTTTGGGTGGCTCCCATTGGCTTGCATGGATGTTACCCGGGGGGATGCCCTTTTGGGTGGCTCCCATTGGCTTGCATGGATGTTACCCGGGGGGATGCCCTTTTGGGTGGCTCCCATTGGCTTGCATGGATGTTACCCGGGGGGATGCCCTTTTGGGTGGCTCCCATTGGCTTGCATGGATGTTACCCGGGGGGATGCCCTTTTGGGTGGCTCCCATTGGCTTGCATGGATGTTACCCGGGGGGATGCCCTTTTGGGTGGCTCCCATTGGCTTGCATGGATGTTACCCGGGGGGATGCCCTTTTGGGTGGCTCCCATTGGCTTGCATGGATGTTACCCGGGGGGATGCCCTTTTGGGTGGCTCCCATTGGCTTGCATGGATGTTACCCGGGGGGATGCCCTTTTGGGTGGCTCCCATTGGCTTGCATGGATGTTACCCGGGGGGATGCCCTTTTGGGTGGCTCCCATTGGCTTGCATGGATGTTACCCGGGGGGATGCCCTTTTGGGTGGCTCCCATTGGCTTGCATGGATGTTACCCGGGGGGATGCCCTTTTGGGTGGCTCCCATTGGCTTGCATGGATGTTACCCGGGGGGATGCCCTTTTGGGTGGCTCCCATTGGCTTGCATGGATGTTACCCGGGGGGATGCCCTTTTGGGTGGCTCCCATTGGCTTGCATGGATGTTACCCGGGGGGATGCCCTTTTGGGTGGCTCCCATTGGCTTGCATGGATGTTACCCGGGGGGATGCCCTTTTGGGTGGCTCCCATTGGCTTGCATGGATGTTACCCGGGGGGATGCCCTTTTGGGTGGCTCCCATTGGCTTGCATGGATGTTACCCGGGGGGATGCCCTTTTGGGTGGCTCCCATTGGCTTGCATGGATGTTACCCGGGGGGATGCCCTTTTGGGTGGCTCCCATTGGCTTGCATGGATGTTACCCGGGGGGATGCCCTTTTGGGTGGCTCCCATTGGCTTGCATGGATGTTACCCGGGGGGATGCCCTTTTGGGTGGCTCCCATTGGCTTGCATGGATGTTACCCGGGGGGATGCCCTTTTGGGTGGCTCCCATTGGCTTGCATGGATGTTACCCGGGGGGATGCCCTTTTGGGTGGCTCCCATTGGCTTGCATGGATGTTACCCGGGGGGATGCCCTTTTGGGTGGCTCCCATTGGCTTGCATGGATGTTACCCGGGGGGATGCCCTTTTGGGTGGCTCCCATTGGCTTGCATGGATGTTACCCGGGGGGATGCCCTTTTGGGTGGCTCCCATTGGCTTGCATGGATGTTACCCGGGGGGATGCCCTTTTGGGTGGCTCCCATTGGCTTGCATGGATGTTACCCGGGGGGATGCCCTTTTGGGTGGCTCCCATTGGCTTGCATGGATGTTACCCGGGGGGATGCCCTTTTGGGTGGCTCCCATTGGCTTGCATGGATGTTACCCGGGGGGATGCCCTTTTGGGTGGCTCCCATTGGCTTGCATGGATGTTACCCGGGGGGATGCCCTTTTGGGTGGCTCCCATTGGCTTGCATGGATGTTACCCGGGGGGATGCCCTTTTGGGTGGCTCCCATTGGCTTGCATGGATGTTACCCGGGGGGATGCCCTTTTGGGTGGCTCCCATTGGCTTGCATGGATGTTACCCGGGGGGATGCCCTTTTGGGTGGCTCCCATTGGCTTGCATGGATGTTACCCGGGGGGATGCCCTTTTGGGTGGCTCCCATTGGCTTGCATGGATGTTACCCGGGGGGATGCCCTTTTGGGTGGCTCCCATTGGCTTGCATGGATGTTACCCGGGGGGATGCCCTTTTGGGTGGCTCCCATTGGCTTGCATGGATGTTACCCGGGGGGATGCCCTTTTGGGTGGCTCCCATTGGCTTGCATGGATGTTACCCGGGGGGATGCCCTTTTGGGTGGCTCCCATTGGCTTGCATGGATGTTACCCGGGGGGATGCCCTTTTGGGTGGCTCCCATTGGCTTGCATGGATGTTACCCGGGGGGATGCCCTTTTGGGTGGCTCCCATTGGCTTGCATGGATGTTACCCGGGGGGATGCCCTTTTGGGTGGCTCCCATTGGCTTGCATGGATGTTACCCGGGGGGATGCCCTTTTGGGTGGCTCCCATTGGCTTGCATGGATGTTACCCGGGGGGATGCCCTTTTGGGTGGCTCCCATTGGCTTGCATGGATGTTACCCGGGGGGATGCCCTTTTGGGTGGCTCCCATTGGCTTGCATGGATGTTACCCGGGGGGATGCCCTTTTGGGTGGCTCCCATTGGCTTGCATGGATGTTACCCGGGGGGATGCCCTTTTGGGTGGCTCCCATTGGCTTGCATGGATGTTACCCGGGGGGATGCCCTTTTGGGTGGCTCCCATTGGCTTGCATGGATGTTACCCGGGGGGATGCCCTTTTGGGTGGCTCCCATTGGCTTGCATGGATGTTACCCGGGGGGATGCCCTTTTGGGTGGCTCCCATTGGCTTGCATGGATGTTACCCGGGGGGATGCCCTTTTGGGTGGCTCCCATTGGCTTGCATGGATGTTACCCGGGGGGATGCCCTTTTGGGTGGCTCCCATTGGCTTGCATGGATGTTACCCGGGGGGATGCCCTTTTGGGTGGCTCCCATTGGCTTGCATGGATGTTACCCGGGGGGATGCCCTTTTGGGTGGCTCCCATTGGCTTGCATGGATGTTACCCGGGGGGATGCCCTTTTGGGTGGCTCCCATTGGCTTGCATGGATGTTACCCGGGGGGATGCCCTTTTGGGTGGCTCCCATTGGCTTGCATGGATGTTACCCGGGGGGATGCCCTTTTGGGTGGCTCCCATTGGCTTGCATGGATGTTACCCGGGGGGATGCCCTTTTGGGTGGCTCCCATTGGCTTGCATGGATGTTACCCGGGGGGATGCCCTTTTGGGTGGCTCCCATTGGCTTGCATGGATGTTACCCGGGGGGATGCCCTTTTGGGTGGCTCCCATTGGCTTGCATGGATGTTACCCGGGGGGATGCCCTTTTGGGTGGCTCCCATTGGCTTGCATGGATGTTACCCGGGGGGATGCCCTTTTGGGTGGCTCCCATTGGCTTGCATGGATGTTACCCGGGGGGATGCCCTTTTGGGTGGCTCCCATTGGCTTGCATGGATGTTACCCGGGGGGATGCCCTTTTGGGTGGCTCCCATTGGCTTGCATGGATGTTACCCGGGGGGATGCCCTTTTGGGTGGCTCCCATTGGCTTGCATGGATGTTACCCGGGGGGATGCCCTTTTGGGTGGCTCCCATTGGCTTGCATGGATGTTACCCGGGGGGATGCCCTTTTGGGTGGCTCCCATTGGCTTGCATGGATGTTACCCGGGGGGATGCCCTTTTGGGTGGCTCCCATTGGCTTGCATGGATGTTACCCGGGGGGATGCCCTTTTGGGTGGCTCCCATTGGCTTGCATGGATGTTACCCGGGGGGATGCCCTTTTGGGTGGCTCCCATTGGCTTGCATGGATGTTACCCGGGGGGATGCCCTTTTGGGTGGCTCCCATTGGCTTGCATGGATGTTACCCGGGGGGATGCCCTTTTGGGTGGCTCCCATTGGCTTGCATGGATGTTACCCGGGGGGATGCCCTTTTGGGTGGCTCCCATTGGCTTGCATGGATGTTACCCGGGGGGATGCCCTTTTGGGTGGCTCCCATTGGCTTGCATGGATGTTACCCGGGGGGATGCCCTTTTGGGTGGCTCCCATTGGCTTGCATGGATGTTACCCGGGGGGATGCCCTTTTGGGTGGCTCCCATTGGCTTGCATGGATGTTACCCGGGGGGATGCCCTTTTGGGTGGCTCCCATTGGCTTGCATGGATGTTACCCGGGGGGATGCCCTTTTGGGTGGCTCCCATTGGCTTGCATGGATGTTACCCGGGGGGATGCCCTTTTGGGTGGCTCCCATTGGCTTGCATGGATGTTACCCGGGGGGATGCCCTTTTGGGTGGCTCCCATTGGCTTGCATGGATGTTACCCGGGGGGATGCCCTTTTGGGTGGCTCCCATTGGCTTGCATGGATGTTACCCGGGGGGATGCCCTTTTGGGTGGCTCCCATTGGCTTGCATGGATGTTACCCGGGGGGATGCCCTTTTGGGTGGCTCCCATTGGCTTGCATGGATGTTACCCGGGGGGATGCCCTTTTGGGTGGCTCCCATTGGCTTGCATGGATGTTACCCGGGGGGATGCCCTTTTGGGTGGCTCCCATTGGCTTGCATGGATGTTACCCGGGGGGATGCCCTTTTGGGTGGCTCCCATTGGCTTGCATGGATGTTACCCGGGGGGATGCCCTTTTGGGTGGCTCCCATTGGCTTGCATGGATGTTACCCGGGGGGATGCCCTTTTGGGTGGCTCCCATTGGCTTGCATGGATGTTACCCGGGGGGATGCCCTTTTGGGTGGCTCCCATTGGCTTGCATGGATGTTACCCGGGGGGATGCCCTTTTGGGTGGCTCCCATTGGCTTGCATGGATGTTACCCGGGGGGATGCCCTTTTGGGTGGCTCCCATTGGCTTGCATGGATGTTACCCGGGGGGATGCCCTTTTGGGTGGCTCCCATTGGCTTGCATGGATGTTACCCGGGGGGATGCCCTTTTGGGTGGCTCCCATTGGCTTGCATGGATGTTACCCGGGGGGATGCCCTTTTGGGTGGCTCCCATTGGCTTGCATGGATGTTACCCGGGGGGATGCCCTTTTGGGTGGCTCCCATTGGCTTGCATGGATGTTACCCGGGGGGATGCCCTTTTGGGTGGCTCCCATTGGCTTGCATGGATGTTACCCGGGGGGATGCCCTTTTGGGTGGCTCCCATTGGCTTGCATGGATGTTACCCGGGGGGATGCCCTTTTGGGTGGCTCCCATTGGCTTGCATGGATGTTACCCGGGGGGATGCCCTTTTGGGTGGCTCCCATTGGCTTGCATGGATGTTACCCGGGGGGATGCCCTTTTGGGTGGCTCCCATTGGCTTGCATGGATGTTACCCGGGGGGATGCCCTTTTGGGTGGCTCCCATTGGCTTGCATGGATGTTACCCGGGGGGATGCCCTTTTGGGTGGCTCCCATTGGCTTGCATGGATGTTACCCGGGGGGATGCCCTTTTGGGTGGCTCCCATTGGCTTGCATGGATGTTACCCGGGGGGATGCCCTTTTGGGTGGCTCCCATTGGCTTGCATGGATGTTACCCGGGGGGATGCCCTTTTGGGTGGCTCCCATTGGCTTGCATGGATGTTACCCGGGGGGATGCCCTTTTGGGTGGCTCCCATTGGCTTGCATGGATGTTACCCGGGGGGATGCCCTTTTGGGTGGCTCCCATTGGCTTGCATGGATGTTACCCGGGGGGATGCCCTTTTGGGTGGCTCCCATTGGCTTGCATGGATGTTACCCGGGGGGATGCCCTTTTGGGTGGCTCCCATTGGCTTGCATGGATGTTACCCGGGGGGATGCCCTTTTGGGTGGCTCCCATTGGCTTGCATGGATGTTACCCGGGGGGATGCCCTTTTGGGTGGCTCCCATTGGCTTGCATGGATGTTACCCGGGGGGATGCCCTTTTGGGTGGCTCCCATTGGCTTGCATGGATGTTACCCGGGGGGATGCCCTTTTGGGTGGCTCCCATTGGCTTGCATGGATGTTACCCGGGGGGATGCCCTTTTGGGTGGCTCCCATTGGCTTGCATGGATGTTACCCGGGGGGATGCCCTTTTGGGTGGCTCCCATTGGCTTGCATGGATGTTACCCGGGGGGATGCCCTTTTGGGTGGCTCCCATTGGCTTGCATGGATGTTACCCGGGGGGATGCCCTTTTGGGTGGCTCCCATTGGCTTGCATGGATGTTACCCGGGGGGATGCCCTTTTGGGTGGCTCCCATTGGCTTGCATGGATGTTACCCGGGGGGATGCCCTTTTGGGTGGCTCCCATTGGCTTGCATGGATGTTACCCGGGGGGATGCCCTTTTGGGTGGCTCCCATTGGCTTGCATGGATGTTACCCGGGGGGATGCCCTTTTGGGTGGCTCCCATTGGCTTGCATGGATGTTACCCGGGGGGATGCCCTTTTGGGTGGCTCCCATTGGCTTGCATGGATGTTACCCGGGGGGATGCCCTTTTGGGTGGCTCCCATTGGCTTGCATGGATGTTACCCGGGGGGATGCCCTTTTGGGTGGCTCCCATTGGCTTGCATGGATGTTACCCGGGGGGATGCCCTTTTGGGTGGCTCCCATTGGCTTGCATGGATGTTACCCGGGGGGATGCCCTTTTGGGTGGCTCCCATTGGCTTGCATGGATGTTACCCGGGGGGATGCCCTTTTGGGTGGCTCCCATTGGCTTGCATGGATGTTACCCGGGGGGATGCCCTTTTGGGTGGCTCCCATTGGCTTGCATGGATGTTACCCGGGGGGATGCCCTTTTGGGTGGCTCCCATTGGCTTGCATGGATGTTACCCGGGGGGATGCCCTTTTGGGTGGCTCCCATTGGCTTGCATGGATGTTACCCGGGGGGATGCCCTTTTGGGTGGCTCCCATTGGCTTGCATGGATGTTACCCGGGGGGATGCCCTTTTGGGTGGCTCCCATTGGCTTGCATGGATGTTACCCGGGGGGATGCCCTTTTGGGTGGCTCCCATTGGCTTGCATGGATGTTACCCGGGGGGATGCCCTTTTGGGTGGCTCCCATTGGCTTGCATGGATGTTACCCGGGGGGATGCCCTTTTGGGTGGCTCCCATTGGCTTGCATGGATGTTACCCGGGGGGATGCCCTTTTGGGTGGCTCCCATTGGCTTGCATGGATGTTACCCGGGGGGATGCCCTTTTGGGTGGCTCCCATTGGCTTGCATGGATGTTACCCGGGGGGATGCCCTTTTGGGTGGCTCCCATTGGCTTGCATGGATGTTACCCGGGGGGATGCCCTTTTGGGTGGCTCCCATTGGCTTGCATGGATGTTACCCGGGGGGATGCCCTTTTGGGTGGCTCCCATTGGCTTGCATGGATGTTACCCGGGGGGATGCCCTTTTGGGTGGCTCCCATTGGCTTGCATGGATGTTACCCGGGGGGATGCCCTTTTGGGTGGCTCCCATTGGCTTGCATGGATGTTACCCGGGGGGATGCCCTTTTGGGTGGCTCCCATTGGCTTGCATGGATGTTACCCGGGGGGATGCCCTTTTGGGTGGCTCCCATTGGCTTGCATGGATGTTACCCGGGGGGATGCCCTTTTGGGTGGCTCCCATTGGCTTGCATGGATGTTACCCGGGGGGATGCCCTTTTGGGTGGCTCCCATTGGCTTGCATGGATGTTACCCGGGGGGATGCCCTTTTGGGTGGCTCCCATTGGCTTGCATGGATGTTACCCGGGGGGATGCCCTTTTGGGTGGCTCCCATTGGCTTGCATGGATGTTACCCGGGGGGATGCCCTTTTGGGTGGCTCCCATTGGCTTGCATGGATGTTACCCGGGGGGATGCCCTTTTGGGTGGCTCCCATTGGCTTGCATGGATGTTACCCGGGGGGATGCCCTTTTGGGTGGCTCCCATTGGCTTGCATGGATGTTACCCGGGGGGATGCCCTTTTGGGTGGCTCCCATTGGCTTGCATGGATGTTACCCGGGGGGATGCCCTTTTGGGTGGCTCCCATTGGCTTGCATGGATGTTACCCGGGGGGATGCCCTTTTGGGTGGCTCCCATTGGCTTGCATGGATGTTACCCGGGGGGATGCCCTTTTGGGTGGCTCCCATTGGCTTGCATGGATGTTACCCGGGGGGATGCCCTTTTGGGTGGCTCCCATTGGCTTGCATGGATGTTACCCGGGGGGATGCCCTTTTGGGTGGCTCCCATTGGCTTGCATGGATGTTACCCGGGGGGATGCCCTTTTGGGTGGCTCCCATTGGCTTGCATGGATGTTACCCGGGGGGATGCCCTTTTGGGTGGCTCCCATTGGCTTGCATGGATGTTACCCGGGGGGATGCCCTTTTGGGTGGCTCCCATTGGCTTGCATGGATGTTACCCGGGGGGATGCCCTTTTGGGTGGCTCCCATTGGCTTGCATGGATGTTACCCGGGGGGATGCCCTTTTGGGTGGCTCCCATTGGCTTGCATGGATGTTACCCGGGGGGATGCCCTTTTGGGTGGCTCCCATTGGCTTGCATGGATGTTACCCGGGGGGATGCCCTTTTGGGTGGCTCCCATTGGCTTGCATGGATGTTACCCGGGGGGATGCCCTTTTGGGTGGCTCCCATTGGCTTGCATGGATGTTACCCGGGGGGATGCCCTTTTGGGTGGCTCCCATTGGCTTGCATGGATGTTACCCGGGGGGATGCCCTTTTGGGTGGCTCCCATTGGCTTGCATGGATGTTACCCGGGGGGATGCCCTTTTGGGTGGCTCCCATTGGCTTGCATGGATGTTACCCGGGGGGATGCCCTTTTGGGTGGCTCCCATTGGCTTGCATGGATGTTACCCGGGGGGATGCCCTTTTGGGTGGCTCCCATTGGCTTGCATGGATGTTACCCGGGGGGATGCCCTTTTGGGTGGCTCCCATTGGCTTGCATGGATGTTACCCGGGGGGATGCCCTTTTGGGTGGCTCCCATTGGCTTGCATGGATGTTACCCGGGGGGATGCCCTTTTGGGTGGCTCCCATTGGCTTGCATGGATGTTACCCGGGGGGATGCCCTTTTGGGTGGCTCCCATTGGCTTGCATGGATGTTACCCGGGGGGATGCCCTTTTGGGTGGCTCCCATTGGCTTGCATGGATGTTACCCGGGGGGATGCCCTTTTGGGTGGCTCCCATTGGCTTGCATGGATGTTACCCGGGGGGATGCCCTTTTGGGTGGCTCCCATTGGCTTGCATGGATGTTACCCGGGGGGATGCCCTTTTGGGTGGCTCCCATTGGCTTGCATGGATGTTACCCGGGGGGATGCCCTTTTGGGTGGCTCCCATTGGCTTGCATGGATGTTACCCGGGGGGATGCCCTTTTGGGTGGCTCCCATTGGCTTGCATGGATGTTACCCGGGGGGATGCCCTTTTGGGTGGCTCCCATTGGCTTGCATGGATGTTACCCGGGGGGATGCCCTTTTGGGTGGCTCCCATTGGCTTGCATGGATGTTACCCGGGGGGATGCCCTTTTGGGTGGCTCCCATTGGCTTGCATGGATGTTACCCGGGGGGATGCCCTTTTGGGTGGCTCCCATTGGCTTGCATGGATGTTACCCGGGGGGATGCCCTTTTGGGTGGCTCCCATTGGCTTGCATGGATGTTACCCGGGGGGATGCCCTTTTGGGTGGCTCCCATTGGCTTGCATGGATGTTACCCGGGGGGATGCCCTTTTGGGTGGCTCCCATTGGCTTGCATGGATGTTACCCGGGGGGATGCCCTTTTGGGTGGCTCCCATTGGCTTGCATGGATGTTACCCGGGGGGATGCCCTTTTGGGTGGCTCCCATTGGCTTGCATGGATGTTACCCGGGGGGATGCCCTTTTGGGTGGCTCCCATTGGCTTGCATGGATGTTACCCGGGGGGATGCCCTTTTGGGTGGCTCCCATTGGCTTGCATGGATGTTACCCGGGGGGATGCCCTTTTGGGTGGCTCCCATTGGCTTGCATGGATGTTACCCGGGGGGATGCCCTTTTGGGTGGCTCCCATTGGCTTGCATGGATGTTACCCGGGGGGATGCCCTTTTGGGTGGCTCCCATTGGCTTGCATGGATGTTACCCGGGGGGATGCCCTTTTGGGTGGCTCCCATTGGCTTGCATGGATGTTACCCGGGGGGATGCCCTTTTGGGTGGCTCCCATTGGCTTGCATGGATGTTACCCGGGGGGATGCCCTTTTGGGTGGCTCCCATTGGCTTGCATGGATGTTACCCGGGGGGATGCCCTTTTGGGTGGCTCCCATTGGCTTGCATGGATGTTACCCGGGGGGATGCCCTTTTGGGTGGCTCCCATTGGCTTGCATGGATGTTACCCGGGGGGATGCCCTTTTGGGTGGCTCCCATTGGCTTGCATGGATGTTACCCGGGGGGATGCCCTTTTGGGTGGCTCCCATTGGCTTGCATGGATGTTACCCGGGGGGATGCCCTTTTGGGTGGCTCCCATTGGCTTGCATGGATGTTACCCGGGGGGATGCCCTTTTGGGTGGCTCCCATTGGCTTGCATGGATGTTACCCGGGGGGATGCCCTTTTGGGTGGCTCCCATTGGCTTGCATGGATGTTACCCGGGGGGATGCCCTTTTGGGTGGCTCCCATTGGCTTGCATGGATGTTACCCGGGGGGATGCCCTTTTGGGTGGCTCCCATTGGCTTGCATGGATGTTACCCGGGGGGATGCCCTTTTGGGTGGCTCCCATTGGCTTGCATGGATGTTACCCGGGGGGATGCCCTTTTGGGTGGCTCCCATTGGCTTGCATGGATGTTACCCGGGGGGATGCCCTTTTGGGTGGCTCCCATTGGCTTGCATGGATGTTACCCGGGGGGATGCCCTTTTGGGTGGCTCCCATTGGCTTGCATGGATGTTACCCGGGGGGATGCCCTTTTGGGTGGCTCCCATTGGCTTGCATGGATGTTACCCGGGGGGATGCCCTTTTGGGTGGCTCCCATTGGCTTGCATGGATGTTACCCGGGGGGATGCCCTTTTGGGTGGCTCCCATTGGCTTGCATGGATGTTACCCGGTGGGGATGCCCTTTTGGGTGGCTCCCATTGGCTTGCATGGATGTTACCCGGGGGGATGCCCTTTTGGGTGGCTCCCATTGGCTTGCATGGATGTTACCCGGGGGGATGCCCTTTTGGGTGGCTCCCATTGGCTTGCATGGATGTTACCCGGGGGGATGCCCTTTTGGGTGGCTCCCATTGGCTTGCATGGATGTTACCCGGGGGGATGCCCTTTTGGGTGGCTCCCATTGGCTTGCATGGATGTTACCCGGGGGGATGCCCTTTTGGGTGGCTCCCATTGGCTTGCATGGATGTTACCCGGGGGGATGCCCTTTTGGGTGGCTCCCATTGGCTTGCATGGATGTTACCCGGGGGGATGCCCTTTTGGGTGGCTCCCATTGGCTTGCATGGATGTTACCCGGGGGGATGCCCTTTTGGGTGGCTCCCATTGGCTTGCATGGATGTTACCCGGGGGGATGCCCTTTTGGGTGGCTCCCATTGGCTTGCATGGATGTTACCCGGGGGGATGCCCTTTTGGGTGGCTCCCATTGGCTTGCATGGATGTTACCCGGGGGGATGCCCTTTTGGGTGGCTCCCATTGGCTTGCATGGATGTTACCCGGGGGGATGCCCTTTTGGGTGGCTCCCATTGGCTTGCATGGATGTTACCCGGGGGGATGCCCTTTTGGGTGGCTCCCATTGGCTTGCATGGATGTTACCCGGGGGGATGCCCTTTTGGGTGGCTCCCATTGGCTTGCATGGATGTTACCCGGGGGGATGCCCTTTTGGGTGGCTCCCATTGGCTTGCATGGATGTTACCCGGGGGGATGCCCTTTTGGGTGGCTCCCATTGGCTTGCATGGATGTTACCCGGGGGGATGCCCTTTTGGGTGGCTCCCATTGGCTTGCATGGATGTTACCCGGGGGGATGCCCTTTTGGGTGGCTCCCATTGGCTTGCATGGATGTTACCCGGGGGGATGCCCTTTTGGGTGGCTCCCATTGGCTTGCATGGATGTTACCCGGGGGGATGCCCTTTTGGGTGGCTCCCATTGGCTTGCATGGATGTTACCCGGGGGGATGCCCTTTTGGGTGGCTCCCATTGGCTTGCATGGATGTTACCCGGGGGGATGCCCTTTTGGGTGGCTCCCATTGGCTTGCATGGATGTTACCCGGGGGGATGCCCTTTTGGGTGGCTCCCATTGGCTTGCATGGATGTTACCCGGGGGGATGCCCTTTTGGGTGGCTCCCATTGGCTTGCATGGATGTTACCCGGGGGGATGCCCTTTTGGGTGGCTCCCATTGGCTTGCATGGATGTTACCCGGGGGGATGCCCTTTTGGGTGGCTCCCATTGGCTTGCATGGATGTTACCCGGGGGGATGCCCTTTTGGGTGGCTCCCATTGGCTTGCATGGATGTTACCCGGGGGGATGCCCTTTTGGGTGGCTCCCATTGGCTTGCATGGATGTTACCCGGGGGGATGCCCTTTTGGGTGGCTCCCATTGGCTTGCATGGATGTTACCCGGGGGGATGCCCTTTTGGGTGGCTCCCATTGGCTTGCATGGATGTTACCCGGGGGGATGCCCTTTTGGGTGGCTCCCATTGGCTTGCATGGATGTTACCCGGGGGGATGCCCTTTTGGGTGGCTCCCATTGGCTTGCATGGATGTTACCCGGGGGGATGCCCTTTTGGGTGGCTCCCATTGGCTTGCATGGATGTTACCCGGGGGGATGCCCTTTTGGGTGGCTCCCATTGGCTTGCATGGATGTTACCCGGGGGGATGCCCTTTTGGGTGGCTCCCATTGGCTTGCATGGATGTTACCCGGGGGGATGCCCTTTTGGGTGGCTCCCATTGGCTTGCATGGATGTTACCCGGGGGGATGCCCTTTTGGGTGGCTCCCATTGGCTTGCATGGATGTTACCCGGGGGGATGCCCTTTTGGGTGGCTCCCATTGGCTTGCATGGATGTTACCCGGGGGGATGCCCTTTTGGGTGGCTCCCATTGGCTTGCATGGATGTTACCCGGGGGGATGCCCTTTTGGGTGGCTCCCATTGGCTTGCATGGATGTTACCCGGGGGGATGCCCTTTTGGGTGGCTCCCATTGGCTTGCATGGATGTTACCCGGGGGGATGCCCTTTTGGGTGGCTCCCATTGGCTTGCATGGATGTTACCCGGGGGGATGCCCTTTTGGGTGGCTCCCATTGGCTTGCATGGATGTTACCCGGGGGGATGCCCTTTTGGGTGGCTCCCATTGGCTTGCATGGATGTTACCCGGGGGGATGCCCTTTTGGGTGGCTCCCATTGGCTTGCATGGATGTTACCCGGGGGGATGCCCTTTTGGGTGGCTCCCATTGGCTTGCATGGATGTTACCCGGGGGGATGCCCTTTTGGGTGGCTCCCATTGGCTTGCATGGATGTTACCCGGGGGGATGCCCTTTTGGGTGGCTCCCATTGGCTTGCATGGATGTTACCCGGGGGGATGCCCTTTTGGGTGGCTCCCATTGGCTTGCATGGATGTTACCCGGGGGGATGCCCTTTTGGGTGGCTCCCATTGGCTTGCATGGATGTTACCCGGGGGGATGCCCTTTTGGGTGGCTCCCATTGGCTTGCATGGATGTTACCCGGGGGGATGCCCTTTTGGGTGGCTCCCATTGGCTTGCATGGATGTTACCCGGGGGGATGCCCTTTTGGGTGGCTCCCATTGGCTTGCATGGATGTTACCCGGGGGGATGCCCTTTTGGGTGGCTCCCATTGGCTTGCATGGATGTTACCCGGGGGGATGCCCTTTTGGGTGGCTCCCATTGGCTTGCATGGATGTTACCCGGGGGGATGCCCTTTTGGGTGGCTCCCATTGGCTTGCATGGATGTTACCCGGGGGGATGCCCTTTTGGGTGGCTCCCATTGGCTTGCATGGATGTTACCCGGGGGGATGCCCTTTTGGGTGGCTCCCATTGGCTTGCATGGATGTTACCCGGGGGGATGCCCTTTTGGGTGGCTCCCATTGGCTTGCATGGATGTTACCCGGGGGGATGCCCTTTTGGGTGGCTCCCATTGGCTTGCATGGATGTTACCCGGGGGGATGCCCTTTTGGGTGGCTCCCATTGGCTTGCATGGATGTTACCCGGGGGGATGCCCTTTTGGGTGGCTCCCATTGGCTTGCATGGATGTTACCCGGGGGGATGCCCTTTTGGGTGGCTCCCATTGGCTTGCATGGATGTTACCCGGGGGGATGCCCTTTTGGGTGGCTCCCATTGGCTTGCATGGATGTTACCCGGGGGGATGCCCTTTTGGGTGGCTCCCATTGGCTTGCATGGATGTTACCCGGGGGGATGCCCTTTTGGGTGGCTCCCATTGGCTTGCATGGATGTTACCCGGGGGGATGCCCTTTTGGGTGGCTCCCATTGGCTTGCATGGATGTTACCCGGGGGGATGCCCTTTTGGGTGGCTCCCATTGGCTTGCATGGATGTTACCCGGGGGGATGCCCTTTTGGGTGGCTCCCATTGGCTTGCATGGATGTTACCCGGGGGGATGCCCTTTTGGGTGGCTCCCATTGGCTTGCATGGATGTTACCCGGGGGGATGCCCTTTTGGGTGGCTCCCATTGGCTTGCATGGATGTTACCCGGGGGGATGCCCTTTTGGGTGGCTCCCATTGGCTTGCATGGATGTTACCCGGGGGGATGCCCTTTTGGGTGGCTCCCATTGGCTTGCATGGATGTTACCCGGGGGGATGCCCTTTTGGGTGGCTCCCATTGGCTTGCATGGATGTTACCCGGGGGGATGCCCTTTTGGGTGGCTCCCATTGGCTTGCATGGATGTTACCCGGGGGGATGCCCTTTTGGGTGGCTCCCATTGGCTTGCATGGATGTTACCCGGGGGGATGCCCTTTTGGGTGGCTCCCATTGGCTTGCATGGATGTTACCCGGGGGGATGCCCTTTTGGGTGGCTCCCATTGGCTTGCATGGATGTTACCCGGGGGGATGCCCTTTTGGGTGGCTCCCATTGGCTTGCATGGATGTTACCCGGGGGGATGCCCTTTTGGGTGGCTCCCATTGGCTTGCATGGATGTTACCCGGGGGGATGCCCTTTTGGGTGGCTCCCATTGGCTTGCATGGATGTTACCCGGGGGGATGCCCTTTTGGGTGGCTCCCATTGGCTTGCATGGATGTTACCCGGGGGGATGCCCTTTTGGGTGGCTCCCATTGGCTTGCATGGATGTTACCCGGGGGGATGCCCTTTTGGGTGGCTCCCATTGGCTTGCATGGATGTTACCCGGGGGGATGCCCTTTTGGGTGGCTCCCATTGGCTTGCATGGATGTTACCCGGGGGGATGCCCTTTTGGGTGGCTCCCATTGGCTTGCATGGATGTTACCCGGGGGGATGCCCTTTTGGGTGGCTCCCATTGGCTTGCATGGATGTTACCCGGGGGGATGCCCTTTTGGGTGGCTCCCATTGGCTTGCATGGATGTTACCCGGGGGGATGCCCTTTTGGGTGGCTCCCATTGGCTTGCATGGATGTTACCCGGGGGGATGCCCTTTTGGGTGGCTCCCATTGGCTTGCATGGATGTTACCCGGGGGGATGCCCTTTTGGGTGGCTCCCATTGGCTTGCATGGATGTTACCCGGGGGGATGCCCTTTTGGGTGGCTCCCATTGGCTTGCATGGATGTTACCCGGGGGGATGCCCTTTTGGGTGGCTCCCATTGGCTTGCATGGATGTTACCCGGGGGGATGCCCTTTTGGGTGGCTCCCATTGGCTTGCATGGATGTTACCCGGGGGGATGCCCTTTTGGGTGGCTCCCATTGGCTTGCATGGATGTTACCCGGGGGGATGCCCTTTTGGGTGGCTCCCATTGGCTTGCATGGATGTTACCCGGGGGGATGCCCTTTTGGGTGGCTCCCATTGGCTTGCATGGATGTTACCCGGGGGGATGCCCTTTTGGGTGGCTCCCATTGGCTTGCATGGATGTTACCCGGGGGGATGCCCTTTTGGGTGGCTCCCATTGGCTTGCATGGATGTTACCCGGGGGGATGCCCTTTTGGGTGGCTCCCATTGGCTTGCATGGATGTTACCCGGGGGGATGCCCTTTTGGGTGGCTCCCATTGGCTTGCATGGATGTTACCCGGGGGGATGCCCTTTTGGGTGGCTCCCATTGGCTTGCATGGATGTTACCCGGGGGGATGCCCTTTTGGGTGGCTCCCATTGGCTTGCATGGATGTTACCCGGGGGGATGCCCTTTTGGGTGGCTCCCATTGGCTTGCATGGATGTTACCCGGGGGGATGCCCTTTTGGGTGGCTCCCATTGGCTTGCATGGATGTTACCCGGGGGGATGCCCTTTTGGGTGGCTCCCATTGGCTTGCATGGATGTTACCCGGGGGGATGCCCTTTTGGGTGGCTCCCATTGGCTTGCATGGATGTTACCCGGGGGGATGCCCTTTTGGGTGGCTCCCATTGGCTTGCATGGATGTTACCCGGGGGGATGCCCTTTTGGGTGGCTCCCATTGGCTTGCATGGATGTTACCCGGGGGGATGCCCTTTTGGGTGGCTCCCATTGGCTTGCATGGATGTTACCCGGGGGGATGCCCTTTTGGGTGGCTCCCATTGGCTTGCATGGATGTTACCCGGGGGGATGCCCTTTTGGGTGGCTCCCATTGGCTTGCATGGATGTTACCCGGGGGGATGCCCTTTTGGGTGGCTCCCATTGGCTTGCATGGATGTTACCCGGGGGGATGCCCTTTTGGGTGGCTCCCATTGGCTTGCATGGATGTTACCCGGGGGGATGCCCTTTTGGGTGGCTCCCATTGGCTTGCATGGATGTTACCCGGGGGGATGCCCTTTTGGGTGGCTCCCATTGGCTTGCATGGATGTTACCCGGGGGGATGCCCTTTTGGGTGGCTCCCATTGGCTTGCATGGATGTTACCCGGGGGGATGCCCTTTTGGGTGGCTCCCATTGGCTTGCATGGATGTTACCCGGGGGGATGCCCTTTTGGGTGGCTCCCATTGGCTTGCATGGATGTTACCCGGGGGGATGCCCTTTTGGGTGGCTCCCATTGGCTTGCATGGATGTTACCCGGGGGGATGCCCTTTTGGGTGGCTCCCATTGGCTTGCATGGATGTTACCCGGGGGGATGCCCTTTTGGGTGGCTCCCATTGGCTTGCATGGATGTTACCCGGGGGGATGCCCTTTTGGGTGGCTCCCATTGGCTTGCATGGATGTTACCCGGGGGGATGCCCTTTTGGGTGGCTCCCATTGGCTTGCATGGATGTTACCCGGGGGGATGCCCTTTTGGGTGGCTCCCATTGGCTTGCATGGATGTTACCCGGGGGGATGCCCTTTTGGGTGGCTCCCATTGGCTTGCATGGATGTTACCCGGGGGGATGCCCTTTTGGGTGGCTCCCATTGGCTTGCATGGATGTTACCCGGGGGGATGCCCTTTTGGGTGGCTCCCATTGGCTTGCATGGATGTTACCCGGGGGGATGCCCTTTTGGGTGGCTCCCATTGGCTTGCATGGATGTTACCCGGGGGGATGCCCTTTTGGGTGGCTCCCATTGGCTTGCATGGATGTTACCCGGGGGGATGCCCTTTTGGGTGGCTCCCATTGGCTTGCATGGATGTTACCCGGGGGGATGCCCTTTTGGGTGGCTCCCATTGGCTTGCATGGATGTTACCCGGGGGGATGCCCTTTTGGGTGGCTCCCATTGGCTTGCATGGATGTTACCCGGGGGGATGCCCTTTTGGGTGGCTCCCATTGGCTTGCATGGATGTTACCCGGGGGGATGCCCTTTTGGGTGGCTCCCATTGGCTTGCATGGATGTTACCCGGGGGGATGCCCTTTTGGGTGGCTCCCATTGGCTTGCATGGATGTTACCCGGGGGGATGCCCTTTTGGGTGGCTCCCATTGGCTTGCATGGATGTTACCCGGGGGGATGCCCTTTTGGGTGGCTCCCATTGGCTTGCATGGATGTTACCCGGGGGGATGCCCTTTTGGGTGGCTCCCATTGGCTTGCATGGATGTTACCCGGGGGGATGCCCTTTTGGGTGGCTCCCATTGGCTTGCATGGATGTTACCCGGGGGGATGCCCTTTTGGGTGGCTCCCATTGGCTTGCATGGATGTTACCCGGGGGGATGCCCTTTTGGGTGGCTCCCATTGGCTTGCATGGATGTTACCCGGGGGGATGCCCTTTTGGGTGGCTCCCATTGGCTTGCATGGATGTTACCCGGGGGGATGCCCTTTTGGGTGGCTCCCATTGGCTTGCATGGATGTTACCCGGGGGGATGCCCTTTTGGGTGGCTCCCATTGGCTTGCATGGATGTTACCCGGGGGGATGCCCTTTTGGGTGGCTCCCATTGGCTTGCATGGATGTTACCCGGGGGGATGCCCTTTTGGGTGGCTCCCATTGGCTTGCATGGATGTTACCCGGGGGGATGCCCTTTTGGGTGGCTCCCATTGGCTTGCATGGATGTTACCCGGGGGGATGCCCTTTTGGGTGGCTCCCATTGGCTTGCATGGATGTTACCCGGGGGGATGCCCTTTTGGGTGGCTCCCATTGGCTTGCATGGATGTTACCCGGGGGGATGCCCTTTTGGGTGGCTCCCATTGGCTTGCATGGATGTTACCCGGGGGGATGCCCTTTTGGGTGGCTCCCATTGGCTTGCATGGATGTTACCCGGGGGGATGCCCTTTTGGGTGGCTCCCATTGGCTTGCATGGATGTTACCCGGGGGGATGCCCTTTTGGGTGGCTCCCATTGGCTTGCATGGATGTTACCCGGGGGGATGCCCTTTTGGGTGGCTCCCATTGGCTTGCATGGATGTTACCCGGGGGGATGCCCTTTTGGGTGGCTCCCATTGGCTTGCATGGATGTTACCCGGGGGGATGCCCTTTTGGGTGGCTCCCATTGGCTTGCATGGATGTTACCCGGGGGGATGCCCTTTTGGGTGGCTCCCATTGGCTTGCATGGATGTTACCCGGGGGGATGCCCTTTTGGGTGGCTCCCATTGGCTTGCATGGATGTTACCCGGGGGGATGCCCTTTTGGGTGGCTCCCATTGGCTTGCATGGATGTTACCCGGGGGGATGCCCTTTTGGGTGGCTCCCATTGGCTTGCATGGATGTTACCCGGGGGGATGCCCTTTTGGGTGGCTCCCATTGGCTTGCATGGATGTTACCCGGGGGGATGCCCTTTTGGGTGGCTCCCATTGGCTTGCATGGATGTTACCCGGGGGGATGCCCTTTTGGGTGGCTCCCATTGGCTTGCATGGATGTTACCCGGGGGGATGCCCTTTTGGGTGGCTCCCATTGGCTTGCATGGATGTTACCCGGGGGGATGCCCTTTTGGGTGGCTCCCATTGGCTTGCATGGATGTTACCCGGGGGGATGCCCTTTTGGGTGGCTCCCATTGGCTTGCATGGATGTTACCCGGGGGGATGCCCTTTTGGGTGGCTCCCATTGGCTTGCATGGATGTTACCCGGGGGGATGCCCTTTTGGGTGGCTCCCATTGGCTTGCATGGATGTTACCCGGGGGGATGCCCTTTTGGGTGGCTCCCATTGGCTTGCATGGATGTTACCCGGGGGGATGCCCTTTTGGGTGGCTCCCATTGGCTTGCATGGATGTTACCCGGGGGGATGCCCTTTTGGGTGGCTCCCATTGGCTTGCATGGATGTTACCCGGGGGGATGCCCTTTTGGGTGGCTCCCATTGGCTTGCATGGATGTTACCCGGGGGGATGCCCTTTTGGGTGGCTCCCATTGGCTTGCATGGATGTTACCCGGGGGGATGCCCTTTTGGGTGGCTCCCATTGGCTTGCATGGATGTTACCCGGGGGGATGCCCTTTTGGGTGGCTCCCATTGGCTTGCATGGATGTTACCCGGGGGGATGCCCTTTTGGGTGGCTCCCATTGGCTTGCATGGATGTTACCCGGGGGGATGCCCTTTTGGGTGGCTCCCATTGGCTTGCATGGATGTTACCCGGGGGGATGCCCTTTTGGGTGGCTCCCATTGGCTTGCATGGATGTTACCCGGGGGGATGCCCTTTTGGGTGGCTCCCATTGGCTTGCATGGATGTTACCCGGGGGGATGCCCTTTTGGGTGGCTCCCATTGGCTTGCATGGATGTTACCCGGGGGGATGCCCTTTTGGGTGGCTCCCATTGGCTTGCATGGATGTTACCCGGGGGGATGCCCTTTTGGGTGGCTCCCATTGGCTTGCATGGATGTTACCCGGGGGGATGCCCTTTTGGGTGGCTCCCATTGGCTTGCATGGATGTTACCCGGGGGGATGCCCTTTTGGGTGGCTCCATTGGCTTGCATGGATGTTACCCGGGGGGATGCCCTTTTGGGTGGCTCCCATTGGCTTGCATGGATGTTACCCGGGGGGATGCCCTTTTGGGTGGCTCCCATTGGCTTGCATGGATGTTACCCGGGGGGATGCCCTTTTGGGTGGCTCCCATTGGCTTGCATGGATGTTACCCGGGGGGATGCCCTTTTGGGTGGCTCCCATTGGCTTGCATGGATGTTACCCGGGGGGATGCCCTTTTGGGTGGCTCCCATTGGCTTGCATGGATGTTACCCGGGGGGATGCCCTTTTGGGTGGCTCCCATTGGCTTGCATGGATGTTACCCGGGGGGATGCCCTTTTGGGTGGCTCCCATTGGCTTGCATGGATGTTACCCGGGGGGATGCCCTTTTGGGTGGCTCCCATTGGCTTGCATGGATGTTACCCGGGGGGATGCCCTTTTGGGTGGCTCCCATTGGCTTGCATGGATGTTACCCGGGGGGATGCCCTTTTGGGTGGCTCCCATTGGCTTGCATGGATGTTACCCGGGGGGATGCCCTTTTGGGTGGCTCCCATTGGCTTGCATGGATGTTACCCGGGGGGATGCCCTTTTGGGTGGCTCCCATTGGCTTGCATGGATGTTACCCGGGGGGATGCCCTTTTGGGTGGCTCCCATTGGCTTGCATGGATGTTACCCGGGGGGATGCCCTTTTGGGTGGCTCCCATTGGCTTGCATGGATGTTACCCGGGGGGATGCCCTTTTGGGTGGCTCCCATTGGCTTGCATGGATGTTACCCGGGGGGATGCCCTTTTGGGTGGCTCCCATTGGCTTGCATGGATGTTACCCGGGGGGATGCCCTTTTGGGTGGCTCCCATTGGCTTGCATGGATGTTACCCGGGGGGATGCCCTTTTGGGTGGCTCCCATTGGCTTGCATGGATGTTACCCGGGGGGATGCCCTTTTGGGTGGCTCCCATTGGCTTGCATGGATGTTACCCGGGGGGATGCCCTTTTGGGTGGCTCCCATTGGCTTGCATGGATGTTACCCGGGGGGATGCCCTTTTGGGTGGCTCCCATTGGCTTGCATGGATGTTACCCGGGGGGATGCCCTTTTGGGTGGCTCCCATTGGCTTGCATGGATGTTACCCGGGGGGATGCCCTTTTGGGTGGCTCCCATTGGCTTGCATGGATGTTACCCGGGGGGATGCCCTTTTGGGTGGCTCCCATTGGCTTGCATGGATGTTACCCGGGGGGATGCCCTTTTGGGTGGCTCCCATTGGCTTGCATGGATGTTACCCGGGGGGATGCCCTTTTGGGTGGCTCCCATTGGCTTGCATGGATGTTACCCGGGGGGATGCCCTTTTGGGTGGCTCCCATTGGCTTGCATGGATGTTACCCGGGGGGATGCCCTTTTGGGTGGCTCCCATTGGCTTGCATGGATGTTACCCGGGGGGATGCCCTTTTGGGTGGCTCCCATTGGCTTGCATGGATGTTACCCGGGGGGATGCCCTTTTGGGTGGCTCCCATTGGCTTGCATGGATGTTACCCGGGGGGATGCCCTTTTGGGTGGCTCCCATTGGCTTGCATGGATGTTACCCGGGGGGATGCCCTTTTGGGTGGCTCCCATTGGCTTGCATGGATGTTACCCGGGGGGATGCCCTTTTGGGTGGCTCCCATTGGCTTGCATGGATGTTACCCGGGGGGATGCCCTTTTGGGTGGCTCCCATTGGCTTGCATGGATGTTACCCGGGGGGATGCCCTTTTGGGTGGCTCCCATTGGCTTGCATGGATGTTACCCGGGGGGATGCCCTTTTGGGTGGCTCCCATTGGCTTGCATGGATGTTACCCGGGGGGATGCCCTTTTGGGTGGCTCCCATTGGCTTGCATGGATGTTACCCGGGGGGATGCCCTTTTGGGTGGCTCCCATTGGCTTGCATGGATGTTACCCGGGGGGATGCCCTTTTGGGTGGCTCCCATTGGCTTGCATGGATGTTACCCGGGGGGATGCCCTTTTGGGTGGCTCCCATTGGCTTGCATGGATGTTACCCGGGGGGATGCCCTTTTGGGTGGCTCCCATTGGCTTGCATGGATGTTACCCGGGGGGATGCCCTTTTGGGTGGCTCCCATTGGCTTGCATGGATGTTACCCGGGGGGATGCCCTTTTGGGTGGCTCCCATTGGCTTGCATGGATGTTACCCGGGGGGATGCCCTTTTGGGTGGCTCCCATTGGCTTGCATGGATGTTACCCGGGGGGATGCCCTTTTGGGTGGCTCCCATTGGCTTGCATGGATGTTACCCGGGGGGATGCCCTTTTGGGTGGCTCCCATTGGCTTGCATGGATGTTACCCGGGGGGATGCCCTTTTGGGTGGCTCCCATTGGCTTGCATGGATGTTACCCGGGGGGATGCCCTTTTGGGTGGCTCCCATTGGCTTGCATGGATGTTACCCGGGGGGATGCCCTTTTGGGTGGCTCCCATTGGCTTGCATGGATGTTACCCGGGGGGATGCCCTTTTGGGTGGCTCCCATTGGCTTGCATGGATGTTACCCGGGGGGATGCCCTTTTGGGTGGCTCCCATTGGCTTGCATGGATGTTACCCGGGGGGATGCCCTTTTGGGTGGCTCCCATTGGCTTGCATGGATGTTACCCGGGGGGATGCCCTTTTGGGTGGCTCCCATTGGCTTGCATGGATGTTACCCGGGGGGATGCCCTTTTGGGTGGCTCCCATTGGCTTGCATGGATGTTACCCGGGGGGATGCCCTTTTGGGTGGCTCCCATTGGCTTGCATGGATGTTACCCGGGGGGATGCCCTTTTGGGTGGCTCCCATTGGCTTGCATGGATGTTACCCGGGGGGATGCCCTTTTGGGTGGCTCCCATTGGCTTGCATGGATGTTACCCGGGGGGATGCCCTTTTGGGTGGCTCCCATTGGCTTGCATGGATGTTACCCGGGGGATGCCCTTTTGGGTGGCTCCCATTGGCTTGCATGGATGTTACCCGGGGGGATGCCCTTTTGGGTGGCTCCCATTGGCTTGCATGGATGTTACCCGGGGGATGCCCTTTTGGGTGGCTCCCATTGGCTTGCATGGATGTTACCCGGGGGGATGCCCTTTTGGGTGGCTCCCATTGGCTTGCATGGATGTTACCCGGGGGGATGCCCTTTTGGGTGGCTCCCATTGGCTTGCATGGATGTTACCCGGGGGGGATGCCCTTTTGGGTGGCTCCCATTGGCTTGCATGGATGTTACCCGGGGGGATGCCCTTTTGGGTGGCTCCCATTGGCTTGCATGGATGTTACCCGGGGGGATGCCCTTTTGGGTGGCTCCCATTGGCTTGCATGGATGTTACCCGGGGGGATGCCCTTTTGGGTGGCTCCCATTGGCTTGCATGGATGTTACCCGGGGGGATGCCCTTTTGGGTGGCTCCCATTGGCTTGCATGGATGTTACCCGGGGGGATGCCCTTTTGGGTGGCTCCCATTGGCTTGCATGGATGTTACCCGGGGGGATGCCCTTTTGGGTGGCTCCCATTGGCTTGCATGGATGTTACCCGGGGGGATGCCCTTTTGGGTGGCTCCCATTGGCTTGCATGGATGTTACCCGGGGGGATGCCCTTTTGGGTGGCTCCCATTGGCTTGCATGGATGTTACCCGGGGGATGCCCTTTTGGGTGGCTCCCCATTGGCTTGCATGGATGTTACCCGGGGGGATGCCCTTTTGGGTGGCTCCCATTGGCTTGCATGGATGTTACCCGGGGGGATGCCCTTTTGGGTGGCTCCCATTGGCTTGCATGGATGTTACCCGGGGGGATGCCCTTTTGGGTGGCTCCATTGGCTTGCATGGATGTTACCCGGGGGGATGCCCTTTTGGGTGGCTCCCATTGGCTTGCATGGATGTTACCCGGGGGATGCCCTTTTGGGTGGCTCCCATTGGCTTGCATGGATGTACCCGGGGGGATGCCCTTTTGGTGGCTCCCATTGGCTTGCATGGATGTTACCCGGGGGGATGCCCTTTTGGGTGGCTCCCATTGGCTTGCATGGATGTTACCCGGGGGGATGCCCTTTTGGGTGGCTCCCATTGGCTTGCATGGATGTTACCCGGGGGGATGCCCTTTTGGGTGGCTCCCATTGGCTTGCATGGATGTTACCCGGGGGATGCCCTTTTGGGTGGCTCCCATTGGCTTGCATGGATGTTACCCGGGGGGGATGCCCTTTTGGGTGGCTCCCATTGGCTTGCATGGATGTTACCCGGGGGGATGCCCTTTTGGGTGGCTCCCATTGGCTTGCATGGATGTTACCCGGGGGGATGCCCTTTTGGGTGGCTCCCATTGGCTTGCATGGATGTTACCCGGGGGGATGCCCTTTTGGGTGGCTCCCATTGGCTTGCATGGATGT